>NC_080749.1:47144668-47447699 GCF_020826845.1 Diceros bicornis minor
TTCCTCCTTTATGTAGTTGTACCCCTGACCCCTTACCACCCCTACCCCCTGGAAACCACTAACCTGTTCTCAGTTGCTATAATTTTATAATTTGAGAATTTTATATAAGTGGAATCAAATAGTATGTGACTTTTTGAGATTGGTTTATTTCACTCATCATAGTGCCCTTGAGATCCATCTAAGTTGTTGCAGGTATCAATAGTTTACTCCTTTTCATTGCTCAGTAGTATTCCAAAGTATAGATGTACCACAGTTTATTTAGCAAGTCTCTTAACTTCTCTGTTGTCTTCAACTACATTTTCTTTTTCTTTTAGTTCTGGAAGAATTTCTAAAGTTGATTTTATAAATTACCCCTCCCTTTTTTTTGAAACAATTTCATTTTTATTTTATTTATTGATATTTATTATTTATTTTTGGTGAGGAAAATTGGCCCTGAGCTAGCATCTGTGCCAATCTTCCTCTATTTTGTATGCGGGTCACAACCACAGCATAGCATGATGAGTGGTATAGGTCTAGACCCAGGATCTGCACCCGTGAACCCTGGGCTGCTGAAGCGGAGCACATGAACTTAACCACTACACCATTGGGCCGGCCTCTCCTCTCCCTCTTTTAAAGAAGTTAATTTACTGTTCTTTGTTTCTATTGGCTTTTTAAATTTGATGCACATTTTTGCACTTATGAAGCTAATCTTAATGATTTCAGATTTTTCTCTTTAAATAGATTTAGTGACTCTCGAATCTTTGTAATATGATAATTGTAATTAATATTAATATATTGTTGATAATATAAATTATATTTTTACAGTGTTTTTATGTTTCATCAAGGCAATACAGTGGAGTGGCTTAAAAGGACAGATCTAGACTCACACTGCTCTGTACAAATCCAAACTACCTTGTTGAAGTTGGAGCACATTTTCATCAGATCCAGCTGTGATTATATTTGCTGCTGGGTGAGTTAATGGGACTGAGGTTCACTAGACAAAAGACAGATGGCTAGTCAGTGAGGTGAGTAAATATAAACACCAGGTGAGCAGGTGATCATCAGCTAGGCTATTGAGGACTCTGTTGCTTGTCTTTTGTTATCTGAAGGTTTAGTAACCATCCTTCGATCTGTACCACTTGGAATTAACTGAAGCTATCATAGACCACTGGAATGATTGTATCTGAAATAAGAACCTGGATGAATGCAGCGTGAATAGGAGTGTTAGAGAGGATGAGTACTTTATATCATGAGAAAAAATTGCCTTGACAAGGAAAGATACACGTTTGTCTTAGGATGATATTGTACCAGAGTCATTTTTTCCTAATTTCTTTTTACTGTGGTAAGATACACATAACATAAAATTTACCATAGTAACCATTTTTAAGTGTGTGGTTTAGTGGTATTAAATACATTCGTATTGTTCTGCAAACATCACCACCATCCATCTCCAGAACTCTTTTCATCCATCAAAACTGAAACTCTATACCCTTTAAAAATATCTCCCCAGTCCTCCCTCTCTCCAGTCCCTGGCAACCACTACTCTACTTTCTGTCTCTGAGTTTGACTACTCTAGGTAAGTGGAATCATAAAGTATTTGTCTTTTCGTGATTGACTTATTTTACTTAGCATAATGTCCTAAAGGTTCATCCATATTATAGCATGTGTCAGAATTTCCACAGTTTTTATGGCTGAATAATATTCCATTGTATGTATATACCTACATCTTGTTTATCCATTCATCCATTGATGGACATTTGGGTTACTTTCACATTTTAGTTATTGTGAATAATGCTACTATGGCAGAGTCATTTTTAAATGTGGGTTTAGAGCATTTTTTCTGACTAAGATATACTAAAGATAAATTAACCATCTTAACCAAATTAACCAAGAGAGCATAAACCGTGAATGTCTACAAGTGAGCCAGAACCTAAAGGCCTAGTCTGAAATCATGAGTTGTAGAAGCTCATGGAATGAAACGCTAACTCATATTAGTCAAAGTGTCACCCACCAAAAACACGATTTGATGGTGTAGGAGTACCAATTGTTTAGCTATAAAATGTCTAGTCATCATGACTTGCAAGATTAAGACTTTGGTAAGGTCTCCCACAGACTTTAATGATTCCTGAAACCAGTCCTTTGTCCAAAAGTCACCTTTATATTTTACATATCCTGAGCATGACATTACTCAAGTCCCAAGTGAACACTTGCAGTTCTGAAAAAAAATACTAAGAGTGAGGAAAGAGATTCATGAACCAAGCAAGGGCTTTCCAAGTGAAACATACAGTGGGTGGATGCAATGACTTTAAGAGGAAATGACAATGACAATTTTAGCCTGTATGTAGGGGGACTATTGCTGCCAATTTTGGTTTAGTTCAAGATGGCATCAAGACTGGGCTACACTGAAGTTCTCAGATAGGGTCAGTCATGTAACCTTTGCTTCTGAATTTCAGGACTGTTGATGACATAGGACTGAAACTAAGAATAGATCTATGGTTGACTTTGTTTGATCTTCTTTTTTTCCCTTAAATCTTGTTCAATGACTAGGTTTCCCTTCAAGTTACACCACCAAGACTAAGCAGGGACCTTACTTATTAGGTGTACACTCTTGTATATTTCTGCTTTATCACAGCATTAGTTCAGTATTATATGAGTGAATTTGGGGGAGAAGTGAGCAGAGTCTGCATCTGCTCTGGACAATGAAAAAAGAATAGTCTTGCCACAATGTTTTAGGCATCTGCCTGACTCCGAACGAAAGTTGGTGTCTATATGTTAAAGGAGCAAAGAGATGCATTGATATTTGTGTTATTAAACATCCCTTCATCCTAATCTTAGGGGACTGTAAGGGCTTATTTTCTTAAACAATTTTCTGAGGGGAGCTGTCATTGACAAGAATTGTGGATTTTGTCTCCATTATTGATACAAATTGAGAAAATTTAGTTGAGAATATTGCTGAATTTTTAGAAGTCCAAAGATGTCTCTTTGTGGAGAGAGCATTTGTTCTATTAAATCTCCATTAGATAAACTCATATTTTGAGGGCAATGGTAAGAGAAAATTTCTCCAGGTGTTTAAGCCGAGGAAAATGAGAGAGGGGAGATAAAGAATAGGCCATATGAACTATTGGTTGTTTATAAGAGGAGAAGTGAGAACCAATGAAATGCCCTTAGTGAGTAAAAGAGGTAGGGATTGAAAAGGGACTATCAGAAAGAAATGTAGGAGGTTAGCCAGAATAAAACGGCAAAAAAATAAGTTTCAAGGAAAAGGATGACATTAGTAGGGTCAAATATTGATTGAAACGGACTGAGATGAAGATGAAGAAAAGGTGGTTGGACTCGGGGATTAGGTTAGTAGTAACAGTCTTCATGAGCAAGTTTCAAAAGAGTTGTAGAAGTGGACACCAGGGATTAGAGGAACTAAGAAAATTGAGGAAGCACACATGAGGACTCAGTATCTTTGCATTCAGTGATGAGATTGATGAGGGTAAAATTATAATTTAAGATAGTGTTAAGAAACCATCTTAAGTTGGCTGGTGGACACTTTGGCATGTTTGTAGGAACAGGTTATATTAAAATAGAAAAAAATAGAAGAGGAAAGAAAAATATATTAGAACTGCTAGCTGAATGGTAAACAATAAACTCTCATTTCACTAAATATATTTGGTTCATATTAATTACAGAATTTCTCTGGCAAATGTTGTTATGTATTATATAATATTGTGCCATTTTCTCTTTTCCAATTTTTCTTTTGCAAGGTAAATTCACCAAAGCTTCCTTCTGATTTATTTGTGATAGAAATTGAGTTATAAATTTGCTTAGGTTAGAATAAGGACAAAATAAAAATTCTCTGATAGAAATTTTGTTAGAGTCGGCTACCATTTGCTGGAGGAATCCAGTCACGTAGTCTTCTCTGTAATCTTGAGGAGTCTCTTGGAAAAACACCTGTTGTCCAAAAGTAAAATTTGATCTTCATTCAGTTCATATCCCAACATATTAAACATATTTGTTTAATATGGTATTATATTTGCTTTGTAAATAGAACAATGCTCTATTTATTTTTTTATTGAGGTAACATTGATTTATAATAGTATATAAATTTCTAGTGTAAGTCATTATATTTCAATTTTTTGTGTAGACTTCAGCGTGTTCACCACTGAAAGACTAATTACTCTCCATCACTGTACACATATGCCCTGTCACCCCTTTCTCCCGCCCCCCTCCCTCCTTCCTCTCTGGTAACCACCAATCTAATCTCTGTACCTATAAGTTTGTTTGTTTGTTGTTGTTATTGTTTTTATTTTCTGTATATGAGTGAGATCATATGGTAGATATTTGATTTTCTCCATCTGACATTTCATTTGGCATAATACTCTCAAGGTCCGTCCATGTTGTCGCAAATGGCAAGATTTCATCTTTTTTAAATTTTTAATAGCCGAGTAGTGTTCCATTTTGTATATATACCACATCTTCTTTATCCATTCGTCCCTTGTTGGGCACTTAGGTTGTTTCCAAGTTTTGGCTATTGTGAATAATGTTGCAATGATCATAGCAGTGCATATATCTTTACACATTTGTGTTTTCGTGTTCTTTGGATAAATACCCAGCAGTGGAACAGCTGGATCATATGGTAGTTCTATTCTTAATTTTTTGAGGAATCTCCATACTGTTTTCCATAGTGGCTGCACCAGTTTACATTCTCACCAGCAGTGTATGAGAGTTCCCTTTTCTCTACACCCTCTCCAACGCTTGTTATTTATTGTCTCATTGATTATAGACATTCTGATGGGCAAGAGGTGACATCTCACTGTAATTTTGATTTGCATTTCCCTAATAATTAGTGATGTGGAACATCTTTTCATGTACCTTTTGGTCATCTGTATATCTTCTTTGGAAAAATGTCTGTTTGTATTTTTTGCTCATTTTTTATTGGGTTGTTTGTTTGTTGTGGAGGCGTATGAGTTCTTTATATATTTTAGATATTAACCTCTCATCAGATATATGTTTTGCAAATATCTTCTCCCAATTGTTAGGTTGTCTTTTTGTTTTGTTGATGGTTTCCTTTGCTGTAAAGAAGCTTTTTTTTTTTTTTTTTTTTTTTTTTTTGTGAGGAGATCAGCCCTGAGCTAAGATCCGCCAATCCTCCTCTTTTTTGTTTTTTGCTGAGGAAGACGGCCCTGGGCTAACATCGGTGCCCATCTTCCTCCACTTTATATGGGACGCCGCCACAGCATGGCTTACCAAGCAGTGCGTCGGTGCGTGCCCGGGATCCGAACCAGCGAACCCTGGCCGCCGCAGCGGAGCACGCGCACTTAACCGCTTGCGCCACCGGGCCGGCCCCAAGAAGCTTTTTAGTTTGATGTAGTCCCATTTGTTTATTTTTTCTTTTGTTTCCCTTGCCTGGTGAGACGTGGTATTCCAAAAGATGCTGCTAAGATCAATGCTGAAGAGCGTACTGCCTATGTTTTATTCTAGAATTTTTATGGTCTCAGGTCTTACATTCAAGTCTTTCATCCATTTTGAGTTAATTTTTGTGTATGGTGTAAGAAAATGGTCTACTTTCATTCTTTTGCATGTGGCTGTCCAGTTTTCCCAGCACTGTTTATTGAAGAGACTTTCCTTTCTCCATTGTGTGTACTTGGCTCACATGTCAAAAATTAGTTGTCCATAGATGTGTGGGTTTATTTATGTGCTCTTGATTCTCTTCCATTGATCTGTGTGTCTGTTTTTGTGCCAGTACCGTGCTGTCTTGATTCCTATAGCTTTGTATATTTGCTTCATTAGTAGAATCAATGCTTTATTTTATTTTATTTTTTTCGGGGGAAGATTAGTCCTAAACTAACATCTGTTGCCAATCTTCCTCCTTTTTTTTTTTCCTTCTCCCCGCAAAGCCCCAGTAGATAGTTGTGTATAGTTGTAGGTTCTTCTGGTTCTTCTGTGTGAGCTACCGCCACAGCATGGCTACTGACAGATGAGTGGTGTGGTTCCACACCTGGGAACTGAACCTAGGCTGCCGAAGCAGAGCACATTGAACTTTAACTGCTAGACCATCAGGGCTGGCTCTCAATGCTTTAATTTTAAAAACCCTATCCTATAGGAATATTTGTGCAGAGCATTTAGAAATGGGTAGTTTAAAAATAATTTATCTTTAGTGTTGAAATATATACATACTGATTTGTCATATATAAAAGGAAATTCTTCATAATTGTATCTTGCTCATACTTAAAGTTTGTTGTACTTTTAATTCCACAACAACAGGTGGTGATGATGTAGCCCTAGATGGCTATGGAATATCAGTCCAGGAACCTTAGGAAATGCCAGAATTTGGCTTTTTTCCCTGGGCCAGACCTTCTTTATTACAATGAATGAGAAATTCCACTATGCTAAGAGAGAGACTCTACAAAGGGTTTCAGTTTCTGTTATATCTTATAAAATGCAATGTCCTGACATACTCAGATATTTCACGCACTGCTCTTGCCTTCTGTGTGAAGATGAGAATCGGCAATTATTTAAATAGTCTGGATCCCTAGAATCAAATAAGTGGCCTAGTTCACTCCATGTTTTGAGACAGATGACAGAAGGCGTCCACTTCCCACAGCTGGGTTTCTGACAGTAAGACTGAGTGACTCTTATAAAAGGGGGAAGAAGTTCCAATCCTTCTTATAATTTTTCTCAGGACAGAAATTGTGGTCCAGTGCTGATACCCAATCATGATTATCTTACGTCATTTGGGATAGGTGAAAGGGGATACTCTTAGGACTCCAAGGAAAACATTTTTCTATTTAAAACAAATCTCAGAAAGCAAGCAATCATAATGTCTAAACTTAAAAGGGCTTTTCACAGGGAAGTTGCCAGCATTACACGATCTCCTTCCTTATGGTAATATGCATAGTGTGTCTTTCATGAAGAGACACACAAATGGCTGCAAGAACTTGCTTAAGAAAAGGTGCCTATTGACACCAACTGGTTGATTCCATGTGCACTCATGAGAAGGACAGAGTATGCATGGTGCTGTTGGATGATCTTAGACCATAAAGAGATTCCTGAGAGATTATTATAATACTGGGATTAAAAACTGCCTACAAAAATCCACAAAGTGCATAATTTATGGAGAAATAAGCAAAAGTTAAATGTGATTAAAAATTTTATTTTGCAGCTTATTACCATGACATGCATGTAACTAATGAATAGGATTTGGATCTATGGCATGAAGGACATAGATTCCTAGTTTGCTAAGAGATATCTAAACTGTTTGAACAACCTTAAGAGCTCCCTCTGTACCCATAACATAAGCCCCCAGTTTCCACATGAAATTTCCATATAAGAGTTCTGCCTTTTAGTTTGAGGACTTTCTTGTTCTGGAATGGTATAACAGCTTACTACCCATCACATTATAACTAGCTTTGTTTATCTACCGAGCTTCTTTGGATCGATTTCTCTGTCTCAGACAATCATACCCAGTTCTAAGAGCTCAAATAGGAGGGGCACCTTCCTCTCTGCAGGCAGCCCTATATAGAACACTCAGCTTCTGCTGAAATAAGATTTAAGATGGGAGAATTGGGAAAGCTACCCAGAGAGAGGGTGGTGTGTTCAGTTTGCAGATGGAAAGATTTAGATGTCCTGTAGGCAACTGAAGATATTGGAATCCAGGCTTGGGTGAGAGGTTAGGTTTGGGAAATCACTTGGCTACTCATTAGTATAAAATGATAATTAATGCCAGAAGGTAGGATCAGTGGGCCAAGGGAAAGTGAGTGGAGGGATATTGGGACTGAGGACTGCGTCTTGCAGCAAGAAGAGGAGTTAGTTACTGAGGGAGATGTAGAAGCCAGGTGGAGGGCAGGAGGAGGCCATCACTGTCCTGCCACAGTGGGCCCTCAGGGTCACACATGGCTCAAGTTTGGATTTTTGACACCATCTGCAAGTGACATCACCCCAGTTTATTTTGTGAGTATGTATTAAACTTTTAATAACAATACTCATGTAAAACATACCAAAATGTTTGGATTCTTAAAAACAAAGGAAGTGGCTTCGATTCCTGCCAACTAATGATTATCTTGGGAGGAAAATGAGAAGACTCCTGTGGGAATGGGTGATCATGGATATCAGAAATGTCGGATGTTGAAGAGATGCCCAGGAGAATAAGAACTGAGAAAAGATCATGGTATTCACCAAGGAGACTCCTGGGGTTCCTTAAGAGAGAGGATGAGTATTATGGTAAAAGGAGGCCAAGGAATTAGTGTATGGTAAGAAAATGGTGTTGGTCTCAAAAATCCTTTAAAGGAGAGTTTGGCAATTGAAACTGCACACGTGTGTTTATGTTACTTGTTTGTACATGTTGTGTGTGTGTGTGTGTGTGTTAGGCCTCTTTCCCTTAGTTTGTTCATTTTTGCCTCTTACGTCCTATCTCTTCCAGTACCTCATAGTCTCTAGGGAAATGGAATCCTGGCCGAAAGACTGGCCTATAATCCAGTTGTCACAAACAGAACACCATAGTGAGTTTTTATTCACACTGTGGCGCTGGGAGCCAGAGGTAGAGGCAAAAAGTTGTCCTGAAGGCTGTTATATTATGGCTGTGTCAAGTCATCTGTAAAAGGGTTCCTCAGGAAGTCGGAGTCGAGGTACACAGCTTAAGAGAGTGGGGCTGAAGAGCAGAAAGCTTCATGCAACCTGCAGTGGAGGGGACAAGTGAGAGCTGGTCTGGAGAATTTGGAGCCAAGTGTAATACCTACTTGTAGACATTTACACTTCTCCAGCTTGCTCCTTCAAGGGCAAGCAGGGGCCATTTAAAGAGTCTGAACTGAGGAGGCATCTAATATTGTTACATGGTGTTACATGTCAACCACCACCATCACTCATCCTTCTCAGCCAGCATTCACAGAGCACCTGAACTAGAAATAATGCCTGAACCAGAGCCAGAAACTCAGGGCTTGATTCGATTCTGTGATTCTGATACAGGAGCCATTGTTACTACGTTTCTATCAACCTCCAGGGAAGCATTGACTTGTACATTTAGTTCTGTGACCCACTGAAGAGTATTTCCCGAGGATAGTGGGGTGAGGAACCTGCTCCAAACTTCCTTCAGGTTTCTTCTCCACCGCTTTTTAAGCACCTGAATATTCCTTGTAGGGCCTACGCAAGGAGCTGGCAGAGCTGGTGTCCATTCCTGGTGTCAGCAGAGTACAGGAGTGCTCTCAGGCTTGATTTGGAGCTGTTCTTGCCTTCCTGATTTTTTTTTTTTTTGGTGAGGAAGATTGGCCCTGAGCTAACATCTGTTGCCAATCTTCCTCTTTTTGCTTGAGGAAGATGGTCCCTGAGCTAACATCCATGCCATCTTCCTCCACTTTGTATATGGGACACTGCCACAGCATGGCTTGATGAGCGGTGTGTAGCTCCATGCCTGGGATCCAAATCTGCAAACCCCAGGCCACCAAAGCAGAGCATGCAAACTTAACCACTATACCACTGGGCCAACCCCTTGATTTCTTTTTAATAACTGTGCACTGTGGCCTCTGAGTCAGTGCAAAGAGCCTGGGATGTATTTGTATTTGCACAATGAATAGTATTTTTTTCTCTGCTTAAATAAGTGTCCTTGTTTTACTATCTGTCACATCTCCATGTGTCCATTCATCATTCAATTCCCATTCATTTATTCATTCATTCAATTTGTTAGGCACATCCACCTAGGGGCCACAAAAGGACTAAAAATATTCCTTACCAACAGGAAGCAAGACCTGTAGAAATGTAGAATCAAGTCTTACTGGAATTCAGAGCGGATAAAGAATACATCTGGCTGGGGGCAAGAAGAGGCGGGTTCTAATAAATTTTCTATTGAACAGTTAGTCTAAATGAGTGTGCTTTCTCTAGATGGTAAGAATTGGACTGGGAATCGAGATTACTGGATTTTAAGTCAAATTTTGAACTCCTTGGAGAAAAAAATCTGCATATATGCAGAGTCATGGTGGTAATTAGAGTACAGGCCCCATTTTGAAATACTTTATTCTGGTCTGATTTAGAATTTAATTTCTTGAAGGTTTTGCTTACATCGTATCAAGGTGCTCTAGTCCTTCTAAATGCAAACCCATTTAAAAGCTGAGTGCTAGGGGCTGGCCCCGTGGCCTAGTGGTTAAGTTCGACACACTCTGCTTCAGCAGCCTGGCTTCAGATCCTAGGCACAGACCTACACCACTCATCAGTGGTCATGCAGTGGCGGCCACCAGCATACAAAATAGAGGAAGACTGGCACAGATGTTAGCTCAGGACAAATCTTCATCAAGCAAAAAAAGCAGACAAAGTTTGACAACAGATGTTAGCTCAGAACAAATCTTCCTCAACAAAAAATAAAAATAAACTAAAATAAAACCTGAGTGCTGCTCTCTGCCTAGGCTTGGCCACTGTTAAATAACTTGAAGGAATAATGCTGTTTCCATCAGTTTTGCATATTGGCCACTAGAGGGCAGCATTTTACCTCTTTTAAGATCCACTGTCAGGCTCCTATAAAATGCTGAGCTGTACCCGGAGGGCTTTATGGTGTGGAAAATCTGCAGATATTTGCAGTGAAAGCTACCACTCCCTGATTGATCTTCAAAGAGCAGAAAACATGATTCTATGTGACTCTCACCAACACTTAGGCAGAGAACCAAATAATTTGACCAAGCTGTAGTCATCATGGTTGAGAAGTTATCAGGACATTTAAAATTTAATTTCATAATTACAGAGCCCCTCAAGAAGATTTGCTTTTTAAGTACATTTTTCTTTCTTTCTTTCTTTTTTTGGTGAGGAAGATTGGCCCTGAGCTAACATCTGTTGCCAGTCTTCCTTTTTTTGCTTGAGGAAGATTGTCCCTGAGCTAACATCTGTGCTAATATTCCTCTATTTTGTATGTGGGACGCCACCACAGCACGGCTTGATGAGCGGTGTGTAGGTCCACGCCTGGGATCTAAACTGGCAAACCCGGGGCCGCCGAAGCGGAGCATGCAAACTTAACCACTATACTACCATGCTGGTCCCTTAAGTACATTTTTAATGCAGTTGTTTTTTGGTCTGTATTTTCACTTTCTGGAGTGGAGACACTTCTAAATGCCCCCTTCAAACATGCTGCAATACAGAAATGTGTACATATCACAAAATCTCTTGGCAATGACACCAACGCAGGCTCCATTCTCTTTCACCATGACTTGCCCATGGACCCCACCTACTCCAGCTTCTTCTTCTGTCATCCTTACTGTGCTTGTCTACATTCTGTCCCCATTGACTTTTGTAGCTCCTCATTTAGTGTATTTTCATGTGTGTTTGCTTTGCATGTGTTGTCTCCTCAATTAGACTGTAAGCTCCTTGAGGATGGGGACTATGTTTTACATTTCTCTTTCATATCCTACGGTGTTCAAGACAGGGTACGAAGACATGCTCAACAAAAACTTCCTGAATCAAGTGCAGTGGGAGGTGATACCAGAAGACAAGCACGAAGTTAGAAGGCAAATTACCTGAAGGGCATCTTTGGGACCCTATAATTGTGTATATAGACCCCTGATTTCCATTTCTAGAGCCTGTTCTTGCCACTCTATATCCCTATTCCAATTTTCCCATCTTGTGTCTCATCTCATCAGGACCCAGGTCAGGGCACTAAGGGGGAGACTAGTCCCTGAAACATATCCCCATGATTTCCTGTAAATTACTCAAGACACTGTCCTCCCTCACTTCTTCCTTTGCCCTTACAAATAGCCAATCCTAATGAAGGGATTTCTTGGCCAAAATTCCTGTAGAGTTCACAAGAGAGAGATTTTATGTGACATTGTTTTGTAGAAACCTAATCCTTTTGGAGGGAGCCCATGGTGAGGAAAGTGGATATATTTTTCTCTTTCCTGACTTTTCTAACCTCTTAATATTGTCATTAAACACTATATTTAATTTGATACTGTACTTTGATATTCTAATACAGTCCCTTTGATAGAATTATGGAAGCTACATTGGATTGCTTGTGATTAGAGAGAGTAAAAAAGGAGGCAGAGATCAGTTAAAAAATTACCATTGCATTTCACCACGCAATATCTACGAGCCTAACCAAGGAGAGGAAGAGAAGCATGGAGGAATATTAAGAAGGCAAAACTGTCGGGATCTAGTGATCAATTGGATATAGAAGGTGAGAAGGAGGAAGGAGATTAGGATCAGATTCTTGAATGGTTTGAGAGCCATTGTGGGTTCAGGGAATACAGGAGGAAGAGCAGATCAGGGAAAAGTGCAAGAGTCTGGGTTTATCATGATCGGCCTGTGAGACATCCCCGTGGGAGACGCCAGGAGAGAGTAGGAGGTCAGAATGTGGAGTACGAGAGAGATCTAGGCCAGAGATATAGATTCGGGTATGAGATTGCCCACATTAGGTGACCAATTATAAAACATTTATGGAGTGAGGAGAGGAAGATGAACCAGGATGGTGAAGTGTTCAGGATTGTTGTCATGGATACCAAGGGAGAAGAGAGTTTTAAGAGGAGGGCATGGTCAAAAGAACTCAGTTAATGGGTCTGAGGGAGTGGGTGGGCGAAATGGGTGAAGGGGTTCAAAAGGTACAAACTTCCAGTTATAAAATAAACAAGTCATGGGGATATAATGTACAGCATGAAGATTATAGTTAATAATACTGTATTGCATATTTGAAAGTTGCTAAGAGAGTAGATCTTAAAAGCCCTCATCACAAGAAAACAATTTTTTTGGTAACTGTGTATGGTGACGGTTGTTAACTAGACTTCTGTGGTGATCATTTCGTATCATATACAAATATCGAATCATTATGTTGTGCACCTGGAACTAATATAATATTATATGTCAATTATACCTCACTTAAAAAAAAATAGTAGGTCTGAGAAGATAGGTAAGACTTGAATTATAAACTAGAAGGCTGGGTTCAAAAGAGCCATAGGGGAGAGCATGGCTTGCGGTGAGCTGAGGAATGAACATGCTCTTTGGGATTCCCCCAGAGCTGAACACAGAGCAAAGCATGTGATAGGTACACAATAAATGCTCTATTTGTTGAACTTAGTTGGACAATAGTGATCATAAAACACCACAGTTATTCTCATATGGGGAGGGAAAGAAGGATATGCTCCTAGAAGAGAGCATGACACAACATCTGGGGAATTCTTTTCAAACTGCACAGGATCCTCATTCTGATTCAGACCTCTGTGAGCCCTCACAACTCCTCCCAGATGAGAAGCACACCATGCAATTAGAGATGATACTGAAGTGGAGGTTTGGAACTATGAATATTATGGACATGGGGAAAAAAATATGGGAACCACAAGACACAGCTATATAAAGGGTTAATTGTATATATGCTTTAGGTCTTTCACAATCGGTGTGTTAGTGGCAAATAAATATGTGGAACTTACTCTCAAAATATGTTATTGTTTCTTAAAGTGCCCCATTGTACCATAGTTCGACACTTAGCCCTTTGCTAAGAGAGATGGAACAGCATGCAGGATCCGATGTTTAGATTCCATAAGTAAATATTTATTGAGCACTGATGAAGTACCAGTTAGGCATTGTGATTCACTTAAAAAAAAAAAAAGCCAGTCTCATAAATAAAAAGCAGACTACTTACCTTGGCTGCAGAACTTGTTCCCTACTTTCATGAGGCTGACTTCTCAACCCTGATAGATGAAATGTCATTTGTCCAGAGAGGCCATTCCCCACCACCTAATCTACAGAATGAAGACCCTCCCCCATTGTTCTATTTCATGGCACCCTGTTCACAATTTGTAATTGTAGACTCACCAGGTTGTTTACTTGATTGATGTGTGTCTTGCTCATACATCATGAACTCCATGAAAGCAGGAATCAGATCTGGTTTGTAGCATGCCCAACAGCCAGGGGAGTACCTGGGAAGGAGGAGGCCTTCAGTAAATATTTATGGAGTGAATGTATTATACATTATTTTATACTATATATATATATTATACTACATATAATATATGTTATATGGAGTAAATATTATGGAGTAAATGTATATATTTCTTGTTTTATATGTGAAAACAGTTTATTATGTAAATCAGTTAAATTCTACTATCAGTATTATGTCAAATAATATATCAAAAAAATTTATGTCAAAAAATTATGTCAAATAAATCATATTATGCATTATATTATGTCAAATAGCATTATATTATGTCAAATAAATATTATGATGTTATATCCATTAGCAGCTAGGCTTTTAGTGACAACCAAAATGTTTGTCAAAAAAGGTTCATCAGTGGGAAATTGGATTTAGTCTGGTATAAGATTTTCAGGTAAAATATTTGAATCCTTTTATAGATATAATGTGTATGTATATTTTTATATTATATATTTTTATATTATATATTTATTTATAATATAAAATATTGTATATAGTTTATATAATATATATTTATATATATTATAAAGATATAATGTGTGTTTAAGCTTTAGAAAGGGCTGATATTTCTCAGTTTCCAACAGATGTTTACACCTGGATGGCTGGTATCTGTTTTGACTGGGTTGGTGTCTGGTCTGAGGGCTGATTGTTCAGTTTTTACTTTTATCACTATAAATACTACTACAGTAAACATCATTATAGAAACACCACTACATATTGATGCTTTTGTTTTTTTTCTGTCAGATACATTTTAAAAAATAAAATTTTTGGATCAAAAGTATATGAAATTTTTAAAACTTTAATAGATAATTCTTGATTTCTCTCTAAAATGTTTACAGTAATTTAGACTCTTAGCATCTCTGTAAAGAGTGTCTATTTCCCTGCATCCTTGCCAGCACCGGGGTTACTACTTTTTTTTTACTGCTAATCTGAAGGCTGAAATGATGCCATTTTTATTTCATTTGATTTTTTTGATTCTATTTACATTGAATAACACAAAAGAATTCTATGGAGTAGGAAATGGGGAGTTGCTGTTCAATGGGTATAGAGTGTCAGTCATACAAGATGAAAAAGTTCTAGAGATATGCTGTACTACAATGTGTATATAATTATCAATACTATACTATACACTTAAAATTTTGTTAAGAAAGTAGATTTCATGTCATATGTTTTATATCACAAACAAAAGGTTTCTATTGATATCTTTTCAAATAATTGGTCTATGTGTCCTCTGCTATGAATTTATAGCTTTTGTCTTTGTCTGTTTTTGAATTCTTATCAACTTTTGAACACTTTGGGCTGTTATATATACTGCAAATATTTTTCCCAGTCTTTAGTTGGTCTATAGATTCTGTTTGTGGTATATATAGCCAGATATACTTATCTTTTTTTTAACAGATGGTTGGTTTTCTGTCTTGCTCACGAAGATCTTAACCAAGGGTTTTCTTCTGGTATTTTTATTGCATTATATTAAAATATTTGATTCAACTAGAATTTAAAAATATATTATATGAAGTAAGTAAATATTTTATATTGAGTAGCACTGAATTAAAAGCCAATTTTGTCATATGTAAAGTTCTCATGTGTATTTGGATATAATTCTAGATTCTCTGTTCTCTTCTCCAAATTTGTTTATTCTGGTGCCAACACTATACTCTTCTAATTATAGTAGCTACATAGTAAGATTTAATGTCTGTGGAATTATGTTAACATTTACATATTAATTTGGAATGATTATAATATGTACATAATATGATGTATTTCCATCCAGTATCATTTTATGACTCTCCATTTAATGATATATGATTATTTTCTTTATATAGCCCCTGCACCTTCCTAGGAATTTCAAGTTTTTGTTGTTATGAGAATGTTTTGATTTCATTTCCATTTCTACTTGTATTGATGGTTAAAAAAAGTAAGAGTATTGATTACAGTGTAAGCCTTTATCAGATTTTCTATGAATTCTAATTATTCTTCAGTAGAGTTTCTTGGGTTTTCTAGCTACATAATAATTTCATGTGCAAATACAGATGATTTTGTTTCTTCTTTTCCAACATTCAGGGCCAATATTTTACTTTTTTTACTATTGCAATTGCTAGAAATTCCAAAATAATTTTTAATAGTCATAGCCGTAGTGGGTACTCCTACATTGTTCTGGATTTTAATAAAAATGGTTTCAGTGTTTTACTTTTTTCTCGTTGCTTGTTTTTTTTTTTTTTTGTTAGATAGCCTTTAGCATATTTAGTTTCCTCCTGATCATATTTTGTTTAGAATTCTTTATACAGGGATAACTGCTGGATTTTTCTAATTGACTTTTTACAAGTCATATGTTTTTTGCTTGCATTTGTCTATGTGATGCTATATATTTCAATTATGAACAATGCTTTTATTCCTAATAGAAATTCTACTTTATAATCATATTAATCTTTTAACAACATGGCTGAATTGACTTCTTATTGCTCATTTATCATTTTGCATCTATATTCATAAGAGATATTGATCTACACATTTAAAAACTATTTTATCAGAATTTTGAAATTTGGATTATCTTATCTTCATAAAATAAACTGGGGGGACTTTATCTTCTTCTGTTGTGTGGAATAGTTTAAATAATAGGTATATTATCTGATCTTTAAGATTTTTAAATGTGATTTATTTGAATAAAATTGTTTTAGTGTGCTAAAAATTATGCGGAGGGATATTGCATTTGCTAGTGCTGAAATTTTCTCAAATTTCATTTCTGCCCTAAAAAGTGTGTAAGGCAGAACTGAAAAGGGGCGTGTTTATTTCCCCTAAGGAAGCTCTATGCACTGGACAATTTCCACAAAGCAATTTTGTAAGAAAAATGAATAAGAACAACCCAAATAAAGACAATTCATACCACCATTAATTTTCTTTACCAAAACAAAATCTTAAAATGGGGAGTCCAGGAAATTAAACCTAGAGGGAAAGTTTTAGGTTGTTTCAATATGGGAGTAAATTTATGCATATTTCATTATAAGCACAGAGTTGTAGAGACTAATACTTCATTTGGGATAGGAGGAGAGAGTGAAAATAACGTCTATCTAGATCAGTTCCACCGAGACTGATAAAAAGTTACTTATTTATGAAATATCTTCATCATTGACCATACGAAATGACCTGCTCATAATTGGCCCATTCTCCAAGACCCTAATATATGTCAGCATAAATGTACGCTTCGGATCCCTTTCCCTATTCACCCAGTTTGATTTCAATAGCCCTTTTCCCTTCTGTTTAATTAAAAATTAATTATCCTACAGACAAGTCCCAGGACTAGTATCCAGGAAATGCTGCCTCATTTGTTTATTTTTTTGCTTTGACCAGTTAAACAGTCTGAAATCCACTGAGATTTTTACATGAGGAAGTAATTATTTTGCACAATCTGGGAGCAAGGTCTATTCTGATAACAATTGTTTAACTGTGACTTCAAAACTATTTCCTGAATAGCCTCTGTCATTCTGTAAGAATACTGCAGTTCTAATAACAAATGTTTGAATTGGTAGTGTCCATCTCTTTAACATCATAAAGCAAAATATTTTGTGAGGTAAAGACATTAACGTAGTCCAAAAAGCAATTTAAAGTCTGAACAACCAGTATAAGGGAAAGTGAGATATTCCATATAGAGTCTTCTTAATTGCTCCGAAGCAATATATCCCCAAAGAATGTGCACATATACACTTTCAAGAAAAATTTATTAGCAAGGGATGAAGAAAGAGTTTGTCCTCAGGAAGATATTTAAAGAAATATCTTTTTCTTTCTTCTGAAGAATATTGTAAAAAAATGCTCAGATACTTCTAAAAACTGACTTTTTCTATTACTATTCAGTTTGTAATTATGTGTTTAATTGTTCAACGTGTCTGTAGATAAGTTTTCTGTTGTCGAGAGTGAAACAGGTTGTTACTGAGATCAACTAAAATTTTTTTAGTTTTAACTTTAGCGTGAAGGTAAAAAAAACATTCTGAAAGTAACGTTGGTACATTTGTGTTACATAGAGGGATTCACCTCTCATCGTGATTATACTTTCTGTTTCTATATTATTATTTCTATATTATTATATCGTATTAATCAAATTGACAACACTCTATATCAATGATTAACTTTTTCAGCACTTGACTGTTTAAGATGGTTTCACATCTCTATAATTCTATCATGATATTTATAAAACTTCAAGTACCTTTGGCAAGAAATTATATAAACTATATAAACCAACACCCTTAATAGCACACTAATGAGCTTAGCTTCTTTTGAAGGCTTTCTGTTTTATCAGGACTGTGGAGGTGCTTAAGAAAAGGAGGTGTTTAAAAAAAATTCTACAAATAGGGAAAGATTGAGGTTTGTTAATGTGGAACCTAGATCTAGTTGCTTAAAAAAGAAAAGTATGTAGGAAGAGCCTATAATTTTCACTACTATCTTTGGGCTTGGAGAAATGCCCAGGTTAGTGACAAAGGGAACTTTGGAGGAGGACTAAATCTACCACATTGTAAGAGAGAAAATGGAAAATCAGATGGATAGCTTCCTTAAAAACGTAAGCCATGTAAAATCTTCGAGAGTTAAAGGAATAATAGCAGGATTTCTACTGATTTTTCCAAATTGAAATATTACTATGATTTAACAATTTAAATTATTTTGAAGATAAGCAGCAGTGCAGCTGTAAGCCATTAACTACAGTGAAATTCATTATGAATTTGCTGTTTGGGCCAGTTTTCACATATTCCCAGTAACCTAATCTTTTACCTTATTGTCCTCTCTGATCTTTACCATTCCTATGAAGCACAATTTCTCTTGCATCTATCTCTTCTTTTTTTTCAGGGATTTTATGATGTGTAGGGCGTTGCTTCTCATACTTAAAAGTACTCATAAATCCCCTGAAGATTTTTTTAAAACACAGATTCTGACTCTGTAGGTCTGGGGTGGGGCCTGGGAGTTTGTGTGTGAGGAAGATTAGCCCTGAGCTAACATCTGTCGCCAATCCTCCTCTTTTTTGCTGAGGAAGATTGGCCCTGGGCTCACATCCATGCCCATCTTCCTCTACGTTACACGGGACGCCAGCATAGCATGGCTTGACAAGCAGTGTGGCTTGGCAAGCAGTGTGTCTGTCCGCACCCGGGATCCGAACCTGCGAACCCCCGGGCTGCTGAAGTGGAGTGCGCAAGCTTAACCGCTACACCACCTGGCTAGCCCCCTGGGAGTTTGTGTTTTCACAAGTTCCCAGCTGATGCTGATGCTGTTGGCCTGTGGCCCAAACTTTGAGTAGCAGGTGTCTCTAGGATAATGTAATGCTTATAACTAGATTGATCCTTCCATAGCACTATTTTGATAAAAATCTTCCTTTACTGGAAAACATTCAGGAATATACCATATGTAGTTTAAAACCAAAATTAAGTCATTTGCTATTCTTCATAATTCTGAAATAACTTTCTCACTTTGTCTTCCACCACTACCTTTCAAGAATGCTGTGTTTTAGTCAAACCAGTTGAATTTCCTTTGTCTGCAGCAGTTCCAGTTCTATCTAAGAGGTGGACCAGCAGGGCTGCTGGCTCTTGCTTCCACACCTCCCAAATCTACCCCAGAAGAACAAGGGAGGGAAAAATGGAGGAAACTGTGAGAAACTCCTGAGTTGAGGGATGGGAGAAAGGGAGCTGTTTTGAAGTCATGTGAGATGGTAGCTTTTGAACTCGTGGGCTGGTAGCTTTGGCCCGAGGCAGGAGGCAGCTCAGCCTGGCTGTAGGAGGCTGAAATAAAAGCTTCTCCCTCTATGTCCTTTAGGACATGCAGTGCCAGGCTCCGTGCCTACCACAACTCAAACCTGGTCTCAGGTATCCCCAGCAGGGCATGCAGGGTAGCGCAGATGCCTAGTGCTGAGGGAAGCTGACCTCAGCACTTGCCGTACTCAGGCTTCCCCAAGCCTTGAGGGTGGGGAAGCAGCATCTTAACATTTGTGGAGTGAGGAATAATTAACTGTGCTTTTCTGGTATTATTTTCATTAGGTTTAATTAGCAATGTTCTACTTGCTTTATAAAAAAGGTTTGGAAGTGTTCTCTCTTTTTCTATGTTCTGGAACAATTGAAGCATAATTAGAATTAACTGGTCTTTGGGGGTTTGGTCAGATTCTCTTGTGAGGCCGTCTGGGCCCATTGCCTTTTTAATGGGGTAGGTTTTTGTTAATTTTTCTGATTTTTTTCCTCTGGAAATTAGTCTATTTAAGCCATCTAAATTTAATGGAATCAATTTTGAGCAATTAAACTCATCAGGATATTACTGTTTCATCTCTGTATTATTTGTATAAGGTTGTACAAAAGAGTCTTAAATATTTTAATTCCCTCTCTTTCAGTGGTTATTCCTTATTGGATTTATACTTCCCCCATTTTATCTCTAAATGAGTTAGCAAGTGATTTTCCCACCGAAGAACCAGCATTTTAATTTATTAATTCTAATAATTTTCTAATAGTTATTTTCTACTTTATTTTTACCATTTCCTTTCTTGTGCTTTTTTGTAGTTTAGAATGTTTGTTTGTTTTTCCTAGGATTTCCGGTTGGGATTTCAATTCATTTATTTTTATTCTTTCATTTTTATTGATATAAGTGCTTAAGGTTATGAGTTTCCCTGTGATCACAGATTTAATTATATCCCATATACGCGTTATATCCCATATATTCTGGTTTTTTATTATTATTTTTAAAAGAAATTCTGCAATTTAATTTAGCATTTCCCTTTTTACCAAAGGGTTGTTTGGTAGAAAGTTTTTACATTTTCAGCTGAAAAAGACATTTTAAAAATTTTCTTATTAATTTGTGTTTATATTATACTCTGATCAGAGAATGTTGTTTGAATTAGTTCTACTTCATGGAGGTGATTGAGGATTTCTATGTGATGTAGTATATGGTCAATTTATGTGAATGTTCCATACACCCTTGAGACGAAGGTATGTAAATTATTATTGATGGTAAAATTCAATATAGATTCATAAGATCTACCTTTTATGATGTGAGAAGTATTTTATATCCTTTTTGTTTTTTGTCCCCTTAATTGTCTTGGTCTGGGAATGATGCATTAAAGTATCATATTATTATTATTACTCTGTTTTTGACCATTTCTACCGACATTTCCTGTAGTTTCTGCTTTACAAAGGTGGTGGTTGTGTTCATAACTATTTAAAAATATCTTTGCTATGAATTATGACCTTTATCATTTTAACATGTTCTTCCTTGTCTCACTTCATGCTTTTGGGATGATTTATACCTTGTCCAATATCAAAGTTGTCAACCTTGCCTTTTCGTTATTTATATTTGCCTGATATAACTTTGTCCATCCCTTTATTTTGGGCATTCCTGAATCTCTGTGTTTTGAGTATGTCTATAGTATGGAGCAGGAGGTTGGGTTTTACTTTGTGAGCCAATCTGAAAATCTCTTTAATAGATAAATTAAACTCATTTACATATATTGATATGACTAATATGCTTGGTTATATCAATAATCAACTCTGTTGTTATTATTTATTTATTTATTTTTTGTGAGGAGGACTAGCCCTGGGCTAACATCTGATGCCAATCCTCCCCCTTTTTCTTGAGGAAGATTGGCCCTGAGCTAACATCCATGTCCATCTTCCTCTATTTTATATGGGACGCCACCAAAGCATGGCTTAACAAGTAGTGCATCGGTGCGCGCCCGGGCTCCGAACCTGCGAACCCCGGGCTGCCGCAGAGGAGTGTGTGCAGTTAACGACTTGCGCCACCGGGCCAGGCCCTGTTATTATTTTTTATATTTACCGCAGATATTATTATAGTTACCATGTTCTTCATGTGGTCTCTTTGCTTGCCTTTTTTTGAGGGTGTTGGAGTGGGCAGAATATTTAATTTGGTTTAGGAAAGTTTGTATTTTTTCTAGTCGTTAACTTATACTAATACCTTTTGTATTGCCCTTTGTCCCTTTATTCCTTATTTAGGCTTCTACTATTTGGTTTGTCAGCTTAAAATAATATCCATTTATGACTATATGGTATTCAGTAAATGTGTTTTATTTTTCCCTTTCTTTCTCTTTTTTCTCCCTTTTTTTAGTCATATTTTTCAATTTTGTCAAAATATGTAAGAGTTACATAATATTCTTTCATCTTTTTTCCCACATTTATTGTAGTCTTCAGTCTATAATTAAATACATACATTAAATATATTCAGTGCTCACCATAACTCCTTTTGCTGAAATTTCCCAATTCACATCTGGCTGGATGAAGCTCTCTACTAGATTCCTAAGGAAGGGCTCATCAGTACTGTATTCTCTGGATTGTTACATATTTAAAATTATTTTCTATCACCTTGATTTTCTGTGTGCCGAGGTGAGAGATTTGAGTAGTTTACTGAGATTTCTGGTTGGAGAATGCCTTATCCTGTTGTACAGAGAAGTACAATTTCTTTAATAGATAACACCTTTTGGAGACGTGAGTTGGTCGTACCTTCTGGTTCTGATTCTCTTTGGTCTCTTAGTTTTCCTTAATTTCTAACACTTGCTCCTACTTTCCCTTTACCCCCAAGCCTGCAAAGGATGCCCCCTGCGCACATTCCCTCCCTCTACCCCAGAGGCCATACGTTCCCCACGACTGCCGCCTCTGTTCCTGTGCTCTTTTCTCTCCCTTCCTTTCAATTCTCCAGGAGCCAGTGTTTTGATCCACCAGGTCTCATCCCGGTTCTCAGTATTTCTCCAGTCCAGGTAGAACTTTCCCCTTCTGGGAGTGATTTTTGTTTTTTTTTTTTGCTGGGAAAGATTCGCCCTGAGCTAACATCATGTTGCCAATCTTCCTCTTTTTTTTTTCTCCTCAAAGCCGCAGTACATAGTTGTATATGCTAGTTGTAAGTCCTTCTAGTTCTTTTATGTGAGCTGCCACCGCAGCGTGGCAACTGACAGACGAGTGGTGTGGTTTGGCGACTGGGATGCGACCCTGGGCCGCCGAAGCAGTAAGTGCCAAACTTTAACCACTAGGCCATCAGGGCTCACTCTGGGGGTGATTTTATATCTTTTTGGGTTCTGCTGCTGCTGCACCCCACTACCCTCTCCTCTCTTTTGCCCTGGCCTGGGCTCTGGAGTGGTTCTACAGCTTTGGATGCTTATTCCCTACTCACATGTAAATTGAAGTTTGTCACATTCTCTGCCTTCCAGTTATGCTGTAGCCATGAGTTATGGATAGTTTTATTTGCTCCCTTTTTGGATCTGTGTGGTTTTGGAGACTGTGAGCAGAGATTTGAATTTAGTTGGTCACTATCACCCTATGGGAACTCAAAGGGCAATAGATACTACTTTTTTATTTCAGTAATTTGAGCTCAGTTACCTTGTAAGAACTTTGAGGGCACACCTAATACAGTATCAGGCATACAGTAAGTGATAATTAAGCATCTGATGGATAAATGCATTAATAGATACTATAATTCACTTTAGTTCAGCAAAAGAGATTATGGAGGAACTGTTCTAATATTTAGAGTAAAATAATCATGTTTTTCTTGTCTAAATTTTATTACTTGCTGACTCGTTGGCTTAATTGTTGCCAGTCTACCAGTGATATAATATTATGGAAATTAAATACAGAAATTCTTTCATTCATTTGAATATAATTCTGAGACATAAAGTAAGGTGAGCTCATACCAGGATAGAAAACAATGTAGTAAAGATAATTTTCTCCTAATAATGCATGAAGTTAGATGAAACTTTTAGGTAAAGAAAAGAATAAGCTATAAAGAAAAGAATAAGCTATATAATTGTATTTTCTTTGATTAAAAAAATTCACATACACTAAGCTCTCTACTTCTAGCTACTTGGAAGGCTGTCATATAAGAAAAAAAAAACTTGAAAAATCCATGGAATCTTGCCAATGATTTTGATCGAGGAATGTTGGCAGACTGAAGGAAGTGTCTGATAAAAGTAAATGTTGCCAAATAATTTCAACGTTTATGGTAGATGGTTTTCTTAAACTTAATGGTATATCTCTGTGATGATACAAAAATAGAGTAACTCAGAAAAAATGAATCAATACCACTTTCAGGGGACAAATGACTGGCAGTGGGTCCCATCTTTCCCTACAGCAGAGCTGTCTGTGGCCATGAACATACTCCATATCTGTGCTGTCCAATGATAGCTACTAGCCACATGTGGCAAATAGGCTGAGGAATTAAATTTTTAACTTGCTTATTTTATTTAATTTATGCAGCCACTTGTGGTTCATGGCTACTGAAATGGCCACTGCAGATGTCCAAAGAGACGGTCATGAGCTCAGCCTTGAAGTTATCTAATTTGGAGGAGAGAAAAAGAACAGAAGAGGAATTTGAGGGGCATGAGGAAGTGTACATTATCTATCTGTCTTTCTGTCTGTCGGTCAGTCAATCGATTGATCTATCATCTATCCATCTGAGAAAGAGAAAGTGACTACTTTTCATGGGGGAGAAAAAGGAAATGCTGTTTTCTACTCCTGGGTGAGCCCAGGCCTTCCTGTTGCAAAGCGTCCGGGATCTTCAGTTGTTACCTCTGCTAGTTTGTATCGGGCTATGATATACATCTTTATGCTCAACTCTATTATTCCCTGATTATTATTTCATGTTAGTGAAATCCATGCATTGGCTATCACTTAGTGAGTTGAATATTTTGAATACTAAACTAAGGGACACTTATGCACTTACACTAAACACACACACCCAACCGATCCTCACACTTGTCCTGCTATTAAGCCAACAGCTATGCAGAAATTCGTCAACCAGATCTGTGCTTTACTGGTTTGTTGGCTTGCCTAAGGCTTAGACTCTCAGATTCAGGACGCAGGCTGCCTGGATTTCAATCCTGGACCCTCCATTTATTAGGTGTGTGACTCTTGGAGAGATACATAACTTTTGCTTTGGTTTCCCCAGAGGGTTGTTATTGAAGATTAAATGAACTCATATTTTTAAAGTGTATAGAATAGTACATTGCATTGTTTATTGAACAAACTAAATTAAAATTTAAAGACTAGATGCTACCGGTATTAATGATATTTTTTCGTTCATCCGAGCTCATTTGAGTATCTGTCACATGGTGGACATCAGAAACTCTCATCAGGTAGTTGGCCAGGTTGGTGCTGGTTTGGTAGGCTTCATATCTGATGGTCTCCATGTTCAGGGTCTCAAGATGGTAGCGCAAGCTCTGTTGCTTTCTACCCCCAGGCAAAGAGAGAGCAGAAGAAATGTTGAGGCTTTTAGTGAGATGAGTTTGAGATAACTGCAAATAGAAAAAAGACGTCTGGTGTTACCGTGAAATACCTTCCAGTCTAGCAATCCTAAGACAGATCTGTTTGCAAAATGCAAACAGGTAGCCAGGTTAGGCTGATAGAGTGCTTAATATTCTGTTGCTAGGGATCTAAGCCTGTTCGTGGTATCCTATTTTTAGAGAGCACAAGAATGAATCAGAAACCTATGATTAATTATTAATGATTGTGAAATAACACTGTTGGATGACAGAAAGTAGAAAGTTTTAATAACAGCTGCTTTAAGGATTACTTTTAACAAACACATAAAAGGATTTTTGAAGTTATATTTTACCTCTTGGAACATTGTTGATTTTGAAATAATTTTTTCCTTGACTGTCTATAGTTTAGTTCTACCTGGAAAAGAAAAGACCTTGGCAATGAGAACCGCCAAAAAGATTAATTATAGCTCTTTATTTATTAGCCCGCAAACTAAATTCCTAAAATTTGTGGTTGTATGACAGCCTATCAGATCAAAAAAGTTATTTTTCAGTTTGGCTTTCAGTGTCTATGTCAATTAGTGATATTGATCATTCACTGCCTCCAGGCTCTGTTCTCTGTGGGTCAGACAGATGCGAAAACTCAGGGGTAGAAAAGTTAAACGCCTGGTCAAGGTCACACAGGTAGCAAGGACGGATTCGATCTGAGCAAGCTGACTCCAGAGCCCACACTCTTAACACTGATTTCTTTCTGGTTCACATTAAGGACCCATCATACATCACTAAACAAGGAAACGGAAAGATTACATCTTGTACTGATTTCATTCTTCCATGTCTTACTATAGACGTTCATTTAACAAGTATTGAACACACACTAGGCTTTATTGAGCATTTATTTATTGAGCGTTTATTGGTTAATGGTTTAAGTGTATCATCTTACGTAACCCTTGCAGCAACTTCATGACGTAGCTTAGAGACCTTCAGTGCCAGTGTTTCACAGCGAGCTCGGAGGCCAGAGTTGCACAGGGGTCTCCTGACCCCAGGGCTGACGCTCTTCAACCACCACATCACAGGCAGCGGATTGTGCTCTGTGCTGTAGAACAGGGACATTGCATAACTCACAAACTCTTCTTTAAAGAGCTTGGAATGCAGTTTTGCTGATAAGATATGCACGCAAGTAATTGATACATATGGAAGGAGTGTACCGCTCCTAGGGATACAGATTATGTGCTGTGAGGTTCATCAGAGAGAGCAATTACTTTTGACAAAACAGAAAAGACTAAATAGAAGAGGATATTTGAGCTGACTAAAGAAAGAAAGAAAGTGAAATTTGGAAAAGGTGAGGTTTAGGAGATAAAATTCAGGCAGTGAAAACTACCAGTAGGAATTTGCAGTGATTTTGAAAAAAAAATTACAGTTTTGTTATTAATAGGCTGGTTTCTATTTTTAAGACACAGTACAGGAATTTTCTTCCTGAAGTTGATTTACAGTTTCCTCATCCATTTAATGTGTTTATATCAATCACCTATTGGGTACCAGATATTGCTGATGCAGGCACTGAGGATATCACAAGGTTCCAAGAGACAAAATATTTCCTGCTCTCTTGGAGCAGATGGTCTAATGGGGAGAGGCTGACAAAAAAAAAAAAAAAAGTGAAGTGCACAGCCTGTCTAATGGCGATAGTGCTCCCAACTATCAAATTCCAGGCGGGGAAGGGGCATGGAGAGTCAGGGGCAGGTCTAAGGCAGCTGCTACTTCAAATAGGGTGATGAGAGGAAGTCTCACTGAAGAGGTGATGACATTTGAGCAAGGACCTGAAGGAGGTGAAATAGCCAGGTAACGACCACATTTTAGTACATTTAGCTTTAAGAACTTCAAACCTGAGGGCTTATGCCAGATAGCTTCCTTTTACTCAACACCCCTCGCCCGCCAGGAGCCACTTTCTATCCTTCTTGAGCCTTCTTTTTGCCATGGGAGGATGAGCTGTATGGAGCACATCAACAGGCAACTTTGCACTTTGGCTTACAGTGAGGTTCAGCTAATGGGAGCTCTGGCGTGAGAGGGAAGAGAGTGAGGTCACGGTATTTACTCCCTCCATCTGTCTCCACGTGGAGCCCTGAGTAATATGGGGCAGACGGGAATCATCATTAGCCCTGTTTTAGGAAGTAAAAATGTGAAGCATTAAAAGATGTAATGATTTGATGATGGTATACCTGGGCTAGTGTAATCAGGATAAGATGGAAACTCACTTCAAATACCTAACCTTTTGCTTACTGAAATTAGCCTACAGAAGGATAGTAGATTTCTTTACAGACTCCCTTAAGCACTGATGACATTTATTGACCATATAGCTGAAAGAAAACACACACACACACAGACACACACACACATTTGCTTGCACTTTGAAGGAGTTAGCAAATTCCTTGAAGTTCTTCTACTCCTGCCTCATGGATTCCAGAATAAGACCCTTGGCTCCGTGGAAATGAGAGAGGCCTCCTATCTTCAGGTGATTTGTTACATGGAATCTCTCAACAGCTAACATTTAACAAAGCTTAAATCTGTGGTTTCAGTGAAAAAGGTAAAATAAATATTCTCCATTGTGTTAGGAGACAAAATGAGGTTTTAATATGGGTTCCATATCTAGTCATGCAACTAAGCTGTGCACTGTCAGGAAGCATTTGAAAATTAATGCTCTATACAGATTACATATCTTTATTGGGAACTATAATCTTTAATTCAAAGATTCAGCATGTCTCTAAATAATATTTTCCAAGCAAACATGTATTATTGAAATAATCACATAGAATATTCTGAGGCAAATAAAATGCTACTTGTTGTAGGGTGGAAATAACTTAAAATATTACTTTATACACTAGCCCAATAAAAAACTGTAAAACAATTGAAATTGCCCTCTCCTCTAGGGTGACCTGAATTCCTTGAGAGTATGGAGTCTATCTTCTTGGTCTCTAAATTCCTAGTGCTGAGCATGGCGCCAACTACAACATAGGATCTCATCAAATATTGATAGCTGTAAATTACTGCTATTCAGAAAATAATCACATTTATTGGTAATAAATGGAGATGAGCAGCTCATGTTCCTGTATTTATTAACATCTAGAGGAGGTCTTTAATTCAGGATATTATAAGGATGATGAAACAATGTGTTGAGATGGACTGGACCCACACTTGTAAGAATTTTAGGTATTTTCTATACAGTTAACTTAGGCACACAAACACACACACACACACATTATAAAAAACACTATAACTTCCTGCATGAAAATCTTTAACAGGGTTTATAATCCACTAAATTTATGGTATAATTTGTTATGGCAGCAATAGGAAACTAATACATTTACCGAAAAATAAATCACGAAAAGAATTAAAGCCATTTAAAAAGTAAGACAAAATATTCACATAATTCTTCATTTGCTCCGTCACACTTTTTTAGCCTATATGTAGAACTGACACAGAAGAAGGAGAATAAAACAGTTTGTGGTAAATAATATAATTGTCTTGTGAACCCACATCACTCTGATCTCTGGTTCCTTTGTCACATTCTATTCTGTAACTCTAACCTTCCTGCCTCGCTCTTATAAGGGCCCTTATGAATATATTGGACCCACCAGGATAATCTCTCCATTTCAAAATCTTTAATTAATCCATCTGCAAAGTCTCTTTTATCATTGAACGTAATATAGTCACAGATTCCAGGAATTAGGATGTGGCGTCTTTGGGAGGTCATTACTATGCCTACTACACGATGGGAATGGCCTTCTTCCATCAAGTGCTGCTGATTTGCTTCCATATGTCACTAGCTCTCTGAGCTGGGATGCAGCTACCTTGGTCCAGAGCTTTAATTTCTAACCACAGAATTACTAATCCCAGTCTTTACTTAAATATTTATTATTGAATAGGGCTTAGCTCTTTTTATCTATTTATTAGTTCATTCCTTCACTTAATCAATAAACTGACTTTTGTGTATTTGTTTTATTGAAAGCATTGCTTCTTTCCAAGAAATTCTGTAAGCTGTTAGCTGATTATTTTACACAGGCAGATATTGCTACAAATTACAGGGACAAAATAATTGTTATTGTTATTAGAGTCATTATTTGCTGTCTAACCATAGGGGCATTGAATTATTTTTTTTGATGGAAAGATTTGATTTTTGCTTAAAGTCTGATCTAAAAGCAGATTTTTCTTATTAGGTAGTCTTATGGGACTATCTACGTAATCACCATCAAACATCGCCTCACAGCAAGCAGTTGACGCATATTATGGTTTCACTGCTTCATGTCCAAAATTCTAGAGATGGCAGTAGGCTTTCCCCAGGAAGGATGATGTGGCTCATGGAAAAAATGAAAGCATCATTCAGCACTTTTTTTTTCCTTCCGTAGCAAATACAAAGAAAAGACTATGAATTCTAAAACCATTACCCTGTGGTAGCCATCTCTATAATCATAAAATGCCCCTTCACCCATAATCAGTTTCATTCTTAAAAAGAGATTCATAGAATGTTATAACTAGAAGGAAAATGAGATATTATTTGCTCTCTTTCTTTTTTTGTACAAATGAGGACCCTGAGACCCAGAGGGGAAGTGACTTGCTCAAGCTCAAACAATTAATTAGGGGTACACTAGCACTAGACCCAACGTAATTCCCTGACTTTCTGAACAGGGTTCTTTTGAGCATATTTCCACTAAAAAATATGCATTGAACATTCCTGTAGAAACATGTCTGTGAGTTGTCGCCCAAAGCTGTAGCAGAAGTGACTTCTTGAAGACCCCTTGTCTTGTTTCCCGTTTTCCTTTCTCTATTACTATCGCAAAACATTACGTATATCCATGTATGTGTGTAATGCAAAAGGTACTCTGCTAGTTTGTCTTGGATATAATCACTAATAGAAATATGGTTCCTGTCTATGAGGGCTTTGAGTAAAGCCATGAGAAATTCAATTGCAATATAAATTAGTACATGAAAAGAACCAAATGGGTGTTGCAAGGCTTTCCTGTGAGAGACATCATTATAAGGTAGGTAGGAAACAAGAAATAAACTGAACTTGGACGATTGATGATATGACATAAGTGACAACAGCTCAGGGAAGCCAGGATGTGTAAAGAAAGGAGTTTGGCTAGACAGGGACAGAAGAGTGAGAAGATTTAGGTGAATATACAGCTGAGCTAGGCCAAGTCCTACATTTTGACTTGATTCTAACTCTTAGTATCCAGCACCTCTTCTTCAGTATCCTTTTCTGTAGTCACTGAAGACGTTTAAGTGGAGAAGTGACATTACTGAAGTAGTTCTTTATGATATGTAATTTGCTAAAGTGTGCTGAACGTTGTGGATTAAAGAGTGTCCAGATGCAGGGTGACCAGTTCGGAGGTTAACAAAAGAGTCTAAACCCAAAGCATTGAAGACAGTGGGAACTGCCAACCATGAAAGCTATGAGATTCACCATCTGCACTCCCCTCTCCTGCTACAGCAATAGTAGAGCTCTTTCTCCTCTAATAAAAGGCCAATCTCTCCTGTATTTTCGATGCCATTCTTTCTCACTTTCTCAAGAAGCTTGCATTTTGTATCTTTTCTTTATCCTCTCTCATCACTTCCTTCCTCATTATTGACCCCTTCCATTCAATATTCTCAAATCTCTCCCATCTTAAAAACAAAATTTCCTCTCAACTATACCCTGCCTCTTTTTTTCCTTACTGCTAAATTTTTTCAGAGAAATATCTATACTCACTGCTTATACCTCCTCAATTAAAACATGCCACTTTTTATTTCTTAATTTTTAATAAATTAGCAAATCACTCCAGTCTGGTTTTTACTCCCACTTCTTCCACACAGCTGTTCTTGCTAAGGTTACCAATGCTCTCCAAATCAATAAATCAGATTATTTTCCGTCCTGATTTGCCTGACCTCTGAACAACTCTCAACATGGTTTACTGCTCATCTCGTCTTGAAATATTTTCTTCTGGCTTCTGTAACACCATTTTCTCCTCACTTTCCTCATGCTTGAGTCCTAGTCCTTTTTTTCTTCTTAATCTACCCTCTTTCCCCAAGCAATCACATTCTTTCTAACCAATTACTTCTCTACAGCAATAGGTCCCTAATTTATGCCTCCAACCAAGACCCTTTGTTTGAGCTCTAGACATGCATATCCATTTGCTTATGCAACAAATCCACTTCAGTGTCTCATGGGACTTTAAACAAATGTTCAAAACTGAACTCGTCATCTTTTCCTGAAAATCTCTTCCTCCCAAGTATGTCAGTAAACTGAGATACCATATGCCCATTTTTTTTTTCATGTCAGAAACCTGGGCAATCACAGATCTTTCTTGACACTTAACATAAAAGCCCATGACAACCACCAGTAATTAAAAGAATTTGTATATAATGTGATTCGTGACTGGTTGCTATTCTCCAGCCTGCCTCCATTCTCAAATAGGAGTTGGCTAAAGTTCTCATCTTTTGTTGGAGGGGCCCAAAGAGGGGAAGGCAATGCCCATTGAGGAATTTTCAGAAACTCCTATCTTGTGAAGTAGATGATGAACTTCCACTCTCCCAGTTTTCTCCCAATCCAATTTCCCTAGATTGTATCAGCAAAACAAAAGATTCTTGATATTGCTGCTGCTGTCTTGGAAATCCCAGCCATAGCACTCAGAATCGTCCTTACAGGTATTTAACCTAGAGTGGACAACTACCACAAGGTGGTGCCGAACTGTGGCTGGGACCCAGGCCCTAACTTGGAGGAATTTGGACAGCTATTCTAGACTCCTATGACTGACAGACTACCATCCCAGTAGGCTCATTCAGGTCACTTCATTAACCCAACCAGAACAAAACACTACATTTAGTGGCAGTGAAAAATTTTTGGACCATGCTTACTGTGTTATGGAAAGTTTTTAGTGTATTTTATAAACTTAAACCAGACTGTGTCACTTCCCTAGCTAAAACTCTTCCACAGGTTTCTTTGCTCTTAGGATAAAATCTCTAGTCTCCACAGGTTTCTTTACTCTTAGGATAAAATCTCTAGTCACATGGGCTCTAAGGCCCAATTTCAATCTCAAAGACTTATGAGGAACAGGCAGTTGGCATGAATGTATGATCCACCTGCCTATAAGACTATAGGGTATGGTGGGGCTTGGGGCATCTGTACCTACATTTCCTATCTAAAGGTATTCAGATTCAATTAATGATAAAATAGAGCAAACTATAAATATGCCAAATGGGAGCGAAAAAAACCTTTCACTAGCACTCTGTTCTGGATACTTTTTCATCATCTTGCCCTCCTCTCTCTCTTCCCCCTGTTGCAGTTTCATGAAAAGATCAAGCTCCTTCCTACCTCAAAGTTTAAGAAAAAACCACTCCTTCTTTCTAGAATGCTTTCCTACTTCTTTTTACCTGATTAACAATTTGTTATTTTATAAACCTGAGTTAAAAATCATATCATTAAAGCCTATCCCTTTTATACTCCTGCCTTGAATTAGATTCCATCTCCCTGTTATAGCATAGTTATCCTCTTAGCCTTTTTTCAAAATTATGATTGTTTAATATCCAGATTTTTCTCTCCATTCATCCATTGAATCATCCATCTGTAAATCTTTATTAAGCATCTACTTTTCATCAGAAATCTCTAACCTATTGTAAGCAAGCCCATGTCAGGTTTCCTAGCTTTGACTGGTTGGAAAATGAATACAGAGGAAAGGGGAAAGGGATTCAAAAGTAACATTTGACTGTTAAGCCTGGAAAAATGATAAGAATACTCAAGAATATAGGAAAATTAGAATGGAAGCAGGTTTGGGGCTAGAAAGAATTATTCTTTTATTTTGACACTGTGGAAAAACATTCAAAGATTAATTTCTAGTATACAAGAGAAGCTGGAAAACCGTTTGAGAGTCATTTGCGGAAGTTTGATATATGAAGCTGTGAGAATACTTACAATCTCTAAGGCACAGAATAGAAATAAAGAAGAAAGGATTGGAATGTAGTCAGATCAAGATGTGGAGTAGGATGATCCTTAGCTCACCAAAACTACAACTACATATAGAACAACTATCTTTGAGAATGACCTGAAGACTAGCAGAACAGATTTTCAACAACTGAGGATATAAAGAAAAAGCCTCATCAAAATGAGTAGGAGGGGCATAAATGTAGTCTAGTCAGGATCCACACCCCTGGTGTGGCGACTGACCCATACTCCCAGTATGGCGACCCACAGGCAGGAGTGATATCACAACCTCGGAGGTCCTCCCAGATGAGCAAAGGGCCTAAGCTCCACATTGGGCTCCCCAGGCTGGGGGATCTGCACTGGAAAGATGAATCCTCCTAACATCTGGCTTTGAAAACCAGTGGTGCTTATATCCGGGAGAGCCAGAGGGCTATAGGAAACCAAGACTCTGCTCTTAAAGGGCATATGCACAAACTCACTCTGAGTCACAGCGCAGAGGCAGCAGTTTGAAAAGTGCCTGGGTTATACCTGAAGGAGATTCATTGACTACTTTTAGGGCATGTGCTGAAGGGATCTGTTGGAACTTTTCCAGGGCCAGAAGGGCTGGTGGGTGCCATTTTTTTTCCCTCTTCTTCTACCTAGCTGACCGAACCCTGGCAGGCATCACCTCTTACACTTTCCATCTACTTTGCTAACACCGCTCAACCCTGCCCTGGCATTTCCTTGTCTCCCTGGCCAACGCCCCTCCAAATTGGCTCCCATCTTGCCCCACTCACTGGGTGGCCTTGACCAGAACTGGAGCCCCTCCAAAGTGACTCCCCCCCGGGGGTCCAGCCCTGCACACAAGCATGCTTGCAGCAATTGCAGCCCAAGCACAAGAGGAAGGCACATGTAGCCTACACAAGGGACACACCTGAAGCACTTGGCTCTGGTGACCACAGGGGATTGTGGTTTAGGCCCCACAGGCCTACATAAGGCCACCTCTTCAAGACCGAGAGACGTAGCTGATCTACCTAATACACAGAAACATACACTAAGAGTTAAGCAAAATAAAGAGACATAGGAATATCTCTAAGGGAAATAATAAGACAAAATTTTAGAAAAAGAACCAAATGAAATGTAGATAAGCAATCTACCAGATAAAGAATTCAAAGTAATGGTTAGAAAGATGCTCACCAATCTTAGGAGAAGAATGGATGAACACAATGAGAACTTCAACAAAGAGATAGAAAATATTAAAAAGAACCAATCAGACCTGAAGAATACAATAGCTGACATGAAAAATACACTAGAGAGAATCACCAGCAGATTAGATGATGGAGAGAAACAGACCAGCGATCTGGAAGACAGGGTAGTGGAAATCATCCCATTGGAACAGCATAAAGAAAAAAGAATTTAAAAAAACAAGGATAGCTTAAGAGACCTCTGGGAAAAGATCAAGCATACTAATATTCACATTATAGGGGTCCCAGAAGGAGAAGAGAGAGAGAAAGGAACGGAAAACCCATTTGATGAAATAATGGCTGAAGACTTCCCCAACCTGGCAAACAAAACAGACATCTAAGTCCTGGAAGCATAGAGAGTCCCAAATAAGATGAACCCAAAGAGACCCATACCAAGACACATTATAATTAAAATGTTAAAAGTTAAAAATAAAGAGACAATCATAGAAGCAGCAAGAGAAAAACAACTAGTTACGTAAAAGAGGACTCCCATAAGACTATCAGCTAATTTTTCAGCAGAAACTTTACAGGCCAGAAGGGAGTAGCATGATATATTCAAAACGCTGAAGGAAAAAAACTTACAACCAAGAATACGTTAGCTGGCAAGGTTATCACTCAGAATTGAAGGAGAGAGAAAGAGTTTCCCAGACAAGCAAAAGCTAAAGGAGTTCATCACCACTAAACCAGCCTTACAAGAAATGTTAAAAGGATTTTTTTAATGGAAAATAAAAGGCTATAACTAGAAATAAGAGAATAATGAAAGAAAAAAATCTCACTGGTAATGGCAAACATATAGCAAAGGTAGTGGATGAAACATCTATATAGCTAGCTTGAAGGTTAAAAGACAAAAATAGTAAAATCATCTATATCTACAATAATTAAGTAAGGGATAGACAAAATAAAAAGATGCAAAATATGATGTCAAAACAGAAAAAATGGAGGGGGGAATAAAAAGGAGTGCTTTTAGAATGCACACAAACTTAAGCAATTATGAACTTAAAATAGAGTGCTATATACATAGATTGTTATATATGAACCTCATGGTAACCACAAACCAAAACCATATAATAGATACACAGAAAATAAAGAGAAAGGAAAGGAATACAAACATGATGCTAAAGAAAGTCATCAGATCGCAAGAGAAGAAGAAAGGAACAGAGAAGAGCTATAAAAACAAACAGAAAACTACAAAATGTTGATAGGTACATACCTATCAATAATACTTTAAATGTAAATGGACTGAATGCTCCAATCAAAAGACATAGGGTGGCTGAATGGACAAAAAAACCAAGACCCATCTATATGCTGCCTACAAGAGACTCACTTCATATCTAAAGACAAACATAGACTGAAAGTAAAGGGATTGAAAAAGATATTCCATGTAAATGGAAATGAAAAGAAAGCTGGGTAGCAAGACTTATATCAGACAAAATAGACTTTAAAACAAAGACTGTAAAAAGAGACAAAGAAGAGCATTACATAATGATAAAGGGATTAATCTAGCAAAAGGCTGTAACTCTTGTAAATATCTATGCACCTAACATAGGAGCACCTAAATACATAAAGCAATATTAACAGACATAAAAAGAGAAATTGACAGTAATACAATAATAGCAGGGGACTTACTTAACCCACTTACACAAATGGATAGATCACCCAGACAGAAAATCAAAAGGAAATATTGGCCTTAAATGACACATTAGGCAAAATGGACTTTATATATACAGAACATTTCCATCCCAAAACAGCATAATACACATTCTTTTCAAGTGCACATGGAACATTCTCCAGGATAGATCACATGTTAGGCTACAAAACAAGTCTCAATAAACTTAAGAAGATTGAAATCATATCAAGCATCTTTTCTGACCACAACTGTGTGAAACTAGAAGTCACTTACAAGAAGAAAATTGGAAAAGCAGTCTACCAAATGGGAAAAGATATTTGCAAATGATACATCCAATAAGAGATTAATATCCAAAATATATAAAGAACTCATACAACTCAATATCAAAAAAACAAGCAATCCAATTAAAAAATGGGCAGAGGACTACATACACATTTTTGCAAAGAAGACATAGAGATTGCCAAGAGACGCTTGAAAAGATGCTCGACATCCCTAATCATTAGGGAAATGCAAATCAAAACCACAATGAGATATCACCTCACACCTGTGAGAATGGCTATCATAAAAAAGACAACAAATAACAGGTGTTGGAGAGGATGTGGAGAAAAGGGAATCCTTGTGCACTGTCGGTGAGAATGTAAATTGGTGCAGCCACTATGGAAAACAGTCTGTAGGTTCCTCAAAAAATTAAAAATAGAACTACCATACAATCCAGCAATTCTACTTCTGGGTATTTATCCAAAGAAAACAAAAACACTAATTCAAAAAGATACATGCACCCCTATGTTCATTGCAGCGTTATTTATAATAGCCAAGATATGGAAGCAACCTAAGTGTCCATCAATAGATGAAAAGATAAAGAAGATGTATATATAGATAGTGGAATATTAGTCATAAAAAAGAATGAAATCTTGCTTTTGTGAGGGTATTATGCTAAGTGAAATGAGTCAGACAGAGAAAGACAAATACCATATGATTTCACTTATATGTGGAGTCTAAAAAACAAAACAAACGAACAAAACAAAACAGAAACAAACTCATAGATACAAAGAACAAAGTGGTGGTTGCCAGAGAGGAGGAGAGTTGGGGGATGGGCAAAATAGGTGAAGGGGATTAAGAGACACCAACTTCCAGTCATAAAATAAATGTCATGGAGATGTCATGTACAGCACAGAGAATATAGTCAATAATATTGTAATAACTTTGCATGGTGACAGACGGTTACTAGACTTGCTGTGGTGATCATTTCATAATGTATATAAACGTTGAATCACTATGTTGTACACCTGAAACTAATATAATATTGTATGTCGACTATACGTCAATTAAAAAAGAAGAAGAAAGGATTGGCATATTTGAAGGGCACTTGAGAAAAGTTAGCTCAAAACTACAAATTCTTTCATATTTTTTATGTAATACAACTTGGCAAAAATAGCTTATTTTTTAAGGAAATAGTATATTTAGCTTCAGTAAAATAAGAAGGTTAGAATAAGTCCCTGATGTATGCTATTCCACTAGCAAATAATGGTGTAACACTTTTAAGGTGGAAAAAAAACCCCGGCAAGGTTGAGTTCTTGGCTGAGCAATAATTGTTCTGTAATTGTACAAGTTAGAGTCTTAATTGGCCAATTAGATCTTGCTTCCTCATCCTTCCTATTATGTAAATATATATTCTGAGCTCTCTTCAAATGCTGGAAAAATTCTCCTCTCTTTGAAACAAGGCCTGGAAATATTATTCAATAGATGCCCATCTGCACAGTGATTGAGTTACAACAAATCCAGATTCCTGGAATCTGTGAGAAAGCCTTGTGCTTGTCACACCATTCTTCCCTTCTCGTAGTTCTATGCTGGGGACATGGCACGTTTATTCTTAGAAGCAAGATTTTCTGTGCTGCTATGCTCCGTCAACCCGCATGAGGGCAGCAGAGAGGCAGAGAAGACGGCCAGACCCTGAAGAGCAGAGAAGCCTGAAGCTCTAATTTTGGGCGTAGTGGTTCAGAAACACCCTTCAAAAATTAAATCACATGTTTCATCTTTTTAAAGAAGCCTAGCCAATTGGTATGCCTACCCTGCTCCTTTAAAAGAAAAATCAGCTCTGCATCTAAGAATAGACAAGTACATGTGAATACAGACATTCCTAAAGGTTGTATCTGGTTTGCTCAGAATACATTTCCTCGTTTTTCTTGGGCAGTTACAATTTGACAAAAGATTTATTTAGTATATACTGTCCTATATCCTTAACAATAATTGTATTGAGCATAGTCCAAGCCCTGTCACTCTGTTTGGATATATATGGAAGCACATTTTATTAAATGTATTTTGAATAAAAGATTGGTGAAATGCAACATCTTTTGTATTACGTTTGTGAACTGTCTTTGGCTGTATCCTAGGTGGCAATAAAAAATTTTCCAGTCAGTTTGATGCATAACTGAGAACTTATGAATATTGAACTACAAGGATGGAGGCTAACATATTCCCCAGGCTTCAGGCTCCCTGTCTCGAGAATGCCTTTGTTCTCTCCGTCAGATCGAGGTCTTTTTCCACATCTCCATTCTGCCTCACTTTCCAGCCACTTCCACTCTTTTTGCCCCACTAACTTGTGCAGGCTGTTCAGGGTCTCACAGTGGAGGTATCGCTTCTAGGCAGCCCTGCTTCCCAGCTTCTTGATTTTCTTGGCTGTTATGTGCCTCTTCTATTTCCTCCCATGGAGCCCTATAAGCTCCTACAGGAACTATATCTTGTTCCTAATTTTATCTCCAGCACCTACCACTTTGTACATAGTAGGGGCCCAATTAAAAAAGAAAAAGAATAAATACATAGGATCTTTATCAAGGAGGTGGGAGTGAGGGGTGAGAGGAGCAGAGGGCTATCCAAATTGTGAAGAAGAGGTTTAAAGATTTGCTAGTCTGCCTATTGTAGGGTGGGGGTGGGGAGTAACCTTTGAGGCCATAGCAAAGATGATGGAGGTGAATTCTTTTCAGCAAACATTTGGCAGGAAGGTTAGACCAGATAGACCTGAGGCTTCGAGCCAGTCAGGTAGTTAGTCGTATGACTCAATACTGATGAGAGCCATGGGCTTGAAAGAAATTAAAGCTCCTTTGTGAAAATGCTTTGTGTAGTGCTTAGCACAGAGGATCTGTTTAAAAACAAAAGAAGCAGCTTCGGCCTTGTAGTGGTCTTAGTAAAACTCTTCTGTAGCTTTCTGGTTGTTAAGGTGGTTCTCTCAAGGGCATCAGTCTCTGCTAGAGGTCATTGCAATGCAGTGGGGAGAGAGAGAGGGAGCTCTTTCTGGAAAGGACTCAGCTCGCCTTCTTAGCATCTTGTTGCTAGGCAATGGCTCTTCCAGTGAAAGCTCATCTCTCTCTTTAAAGATGGAGTAGGTCTTGTTGAGAGCAATGCAGTTTGTATAAATTGGACCATATGCAAACATATTTTGCTCTAATCCTCAAAATTGCCTTATCCTATAAGGAAGAGGAATAATTCCTATTTAAAATCCTCTTACTTAGCAACCAGATACTATAACTCCTCTCTTTTTGTTGCAAAGCAATATACTTCCTTTTTAATCTTATTGATTTATTTTTACCTTTCTACCCATATGCCTTTCCAAATTGATTTAATGAGATTCAGCAGGGCATTGTTTTGTGATAGTATTTCCCTAGACTGCTGAATTAATTTCCATTTGAAAAATTACTTTGGATCTGCAGCTTCTAGCCAGCGCCTAGCACATTGCTCTTACTGCATATTACCTATTGATAAAATATAGTGGGTTGTCAATTTGAAGGGCCAATATTTAAAGAATATAAATATTTTTCTTTAGAGAAAGTGTAGACAGGTCAGCGCTATTTGTATACATCTGAAAAACCTACATGTGGTTTGCTAGACTCTAAAATTTCAAAAATCAATACAGAATAATTATCTTTCTCAGAACTGCAAAATATCCATCAGACTCTAAGAGCCTTTTGTATTAACCTTTCAATATTTTAGATTGTTGGTCAATTTAGAGAGCAAAATTTGCAATTTGCTTTTTTTCTTATCTCTTAATAATATTACAAACTTTTGGATACCTGTGGCCGAATTAACACAGCCACATAATATCAGTCTTTTTTTTTTTTCAATTCTGGAAGACTTCTGAGTTCATAAACAGGAGTTTTAACTTAAAACCAAGGAGTTTTTAAATTCTCTTCTAGTTGTTATTGTATGATTTACTTAGTAGATCCTTGTGTTCATTACAGAGACTTTTTTTTTTTTTGAGATTCCATCTTAGAGGTTTGACACATGGTTGCCACCCAACATGAATAATTCTGATGAGAAGTTTAAAACCTTTTGAATCCTTGAGTGAATTTAGTGAGGTTGAAAGGATTTCCTGAGCTATTTAACTTTTTAATTTTCTTTCTTTCCTTCCTTTGTCTGTCATCCAGCTCACATTGAGTGATGTTCTTTTCTATTAGTTATTATTTTTTGGTCATTGTAGAACTCCAACTTGAACGAGCTTAGGCAAAACAGGGTTTGTCCACCGTAGAGCTGAACAACCAAAAACCGGGGTCTACTATGTCACCAGGATGCTTTTTCTCCCTCTCTCAATTCTGCTTCACTCATCATGCTTCATCCTCTTAAACTAACTTTATCTCTATGTCTGTAACCATGACTTCTAATAGCTTCCTGGACCATATCTTCCTAGTTTAAACAGAAAAGAAAGACCTCTAATTTACCAATATTTATATCCTAGGAAAGGACTCAAGTAGGTAATCTTGAGTCACATAGTATTGGGAAACCAAACCCTGAGACCGTGAAAGTAGAGAAATGAAAGAAAATAGCAGCTCCAAGTGTTCGAAAAGGAGGGATGGAAGAATAAGAATGCTAGTGTTGTTGATTTCAAGAAGAGAAATACTAAGCAAATAAAACTAAAAATAACCACTACCCCATCATTTGCCATGTACTTTGATAAAAAAGATGAGTTAGAAGCACTCCAGGCACATAAGGAGATCACCCTTTAATGGGACAGCAGGTTTATGAACTGATACCTTTAATCCAGTGTTACTTGTGCAACAATAAATGTTTTCACACGGTTCTCTGGGATCTTAGAGAAGGTGAACCAACTTTCCTAGGAATATGGAGATAAGAAGTGAGAGGAAATGTACATGGTGGGCTATGGGGGTGGTTGTTGCCAAGAAAGCCTATGCAGTGATACTTATGTTTGCATTGAATCTTGAATAGTATATAGGAACATGCCAGGTCAACTGAGGAAGTAGGACATTTAGACAAACGGAAGAGCACAGACAGGAAGAACATGGCATGTCTGTGAAATGTTAGAGGGTCCATATGGGTCAAGCAATGAGTAAATGCTGGGACTTGATGGGAGACATCTGCAAAGAGAAGCAGGAACAGTGTCACAAAGGGCCTTTCAGGCCATGATAAGGAGTTTCAGTTTATCTTGTGTGTGAAAAGGAATCCTGAGAGATTTTAAGTTAAGTGTAAAAAATCTGCATGGGCGTTTGTGTTGGTAAGTAAACATTATTGGGGATCAATACTTAAAATGAAAATGAAAACTACATTGGAATCTACACTTAAACCTGCCTGGGGATCACCTGGAAGTGGACTCCACGGTCCAAACACTTTAATAATTATTAGTTGAAAGTAGTGCTTCCAATCTTTTCAAGATGCTGCACACGTAGAAAATAATAATATTTACACAGCAAAGTGAGATAAACTGAAGAGGGTGTTTATAGCCAGAGATCACCAGCACAGGAGTCCTGGGTGATCCAGGCCCCATATGTTAGCCTTAAGAGGTGAAGAGATGGATCCCATCTCCTCAGACAATAACCCATTTGCTGCATACTAGTGGAGAAACTCTAGTGTAGAGAACTGAATTAGAGTGGGGACATGGTGTGACTATCTACAGAGCAGCAATCACTTGTTTTGATAGGGAGTACAATTAGTGTTAGAATTGTTGATGGCAGTGAATTAAGATGGGAGATGTTTGACCCCTTAAAAATCTTTCAAGATTTCACATTATGTGCTTCTTAACAAATAAGGAATTTTTATAAAGAAAATCTTCTTGCACATGGTGAAATGTGTTTTAAAATGTACATTTTATTATTACTCAGGTATGGTGAGGCCAACAGATCAGGAGACAATTGCCACTGAAAAGATAGTTCCTCACAGTTCCCAACAGGAGGGGGCACATGGGGAAGCAGCAGAGTCAATCAGGAGGCAGAGGGAGTGAGGGGAAAATGCGGGCAAGAGCCTTTGTTATAGTTTCTGTGGAAAGGGACTAGCGAGGCAGGGTAAGGAGGCTTAGGATGGGTTAGTTTTAATAATTTCCCTGAGCTATGAGGTGTAGGGGCTGTCTCTAGTTGTCGGGTGCCTGGATCTGGAGCGATCAGGGTAGGGGGATGGTGGACCAGAGTGTGAGAGCCTATCGAGGAGGTGGTGGGGGATGTGGACTCTGCATCGTTTGCTTTGCATATAAAAGGTGTGTCCCAGGCAAGTTGTTGGCTGTCTCTAGGAATTAGCTAGGCCCAGGAAATGCAGTCCCTTCCAGTGTCAGCAAGATGTCAAAGCATCCCAAGATGTCAAAGCATTAGAAGTACAGGAAATAAAAAGCCATGATTAATACAAAATGTAATACTCTTGTACTATCTTCAACATTTTTACATGACATAGATAAATAGCATAGAATTTGCTAAAATTTCTAAGTAGAATGAAAGCAAAAACTTAAAATTCAGTCACATTCTAGATAGCAGATGTTGAAAAGAAAGTATGAATAAGCCTGATAGAAGATGTGTTTGTAAAGTAATGATAAAAATTGTACAAACCATAAAACATCTTCTCTTTTATTGTCTAACAGTGAAAATAATTTTGATTTACTGATAAAATGAGTCACTTACACAACATGTTACATGAAATTAATGTTTGAAATCTTGATAAGCTGTCAATTGTCTTATGATAGAAATGTTACCTATTCTGAGGGAAATATATAACTTGAAATAGTAGATAACTCAAAAACATTTTGGGTGTACTTTATGAATTTGTTGGCATATCTCTTTTCCCAATAATGCTCTGCATAGGTAAGGTTTAAAATTAACTTTTATTTCCTGAGTACCCAACCACTGGGCAGTAGAGTGATAAGCAAAGGGCATATTGGGTAGGAGTGGGAAGCTTGTCTGAAATTTACAAATTCACAGGAGTCATCCATTTCATACCTATATAAATTATTAGTTCATCCTATAAAGGACTTGCAAACATTGCAAGACGTTTAGAAGATGTAAAATGTTGTGCAGATCCATCTAAATATATATGAAATAAAATATGTGAATGATACAAATGTATTATTGTAATGAGAACTTTTTATATAGTGTTACCTGTTATAATTCCTAGTTTAAATATGTACCATAATTATCTCCCTGTAGGGATTTTATTTTTCATTCTGCCATTTTTTTCAGATTTTCTAAATAGTACACACATCTCACATATCAAATAGAGATATAGTCAGAGAAATGCTCCAAACATGTAGGTTTTTACTAAACTCAGCACATTTGCATTGAATATGCTGTTTAAAATTCATTTATTCAGTCTCCTGGGCTACTTAGTGTAGTGATATACATATGAAATTTGTCAGTTTTCTAAATGTAGCTAGAAAAACTCCGAATTCATGATGCTCATAATATTTTTACTGGCAATAGATATGCACCAGTAAGCATATTATAAAAACTATTTGAATTTTCATTCCATTTATTTATTAGAAAGATTATTGCTCTACTGAGCAAAATTAACCTGTGAGCTTTTCTCTGTGCCCTTTTTCTTTTTTAAAAAAGTACTTATATACCAATCAATTTAATTAAGAGAAAAGAGAATTAAAACCTTTATCATAGACTTATTATCATGATTTATGTTGTATTTGTGGCCAGCTACCGGGAACTCAATTAATGGAAACTTCACGTTACTGAAATAAAAAGTTGGAGAAAATGCTGTCCAGTCTCACCAGGGGGATATGACATAAGGGTGATGTTAGAAAGTAAAGATCTTTAAATAATGTACCTTGATACTCAAAGTTAGATGTTTGAAGGTGACTCCCAAGAAGAGGAGATTTCATCAGAGGATCATTAGAATGGCAGTGTTGTAGATGCAGTTGACTTAGAAAAAAGTACAATGTTTTAGAAGTAGCATTTAGGCTGTATTGTAGAGACTATAAAGGAAATTACAGTGGTTAATATCACAGTATTCCAATTATGACCTTTAAACTGAATTTGTTTTGGAATCCTCCTGTATAATGTTGCTAATGCAAATGTTTTATTTATACTGGCCAAGATGAAAATGTTCTGTTAGGTCATCTCCTGCCAATGCAAAATAGACTCCTGAAATCTGCTTATGATGGCTTTGTCCATTCTGCTTTTACATTGTTGAGTCAAACTTAATAGTGATGGGAAAAATATATTTTAATGTAGGAGCTAGTTATTCTGATTTGGCTGTCCTATTAAAAACAGCAGTAGAATCAAATATCACCATTATGATTTTCAGATAACCCAATTACATATTAGGTGACTCATCAGAGGTGTCAAAACCAAAAGTAGCCCTGCTATGTCTGATAAACTACCTGTACAACGCTCAAAAGTATTTCACAAATCTTTGATGCTATTTAGGTTGATATGTAAATTATCTAGGCCAGCATGTTCAAAGAGTTACCATGCAGCAACACCAGAGATCAAAAGCAATGTGAGCTGTTATTCCATTGAACTTCAAAGACTAATAGAAAATCATGAAGAAAGTTAAGTGACGAGTATTTTATATTTAATACTGGGAACTCTTGAAAAATATAAGGCATAAAGTTTTGGCTGAGTTAAAGATATTCTAGTGGATTCTTGTTTAAAATTTTTCTAGCTACTTCTCACTGCAGCTTCTCCTGACTTTCTCAGTACCTGTGAAGATGCAGCTGAAGAGGAATTCTAACAAAGCAATCATAATATGAAACTGAAACTTCACCTATTGCCAAAATCTGAGAGGAATTTTCAGTAACTGCAAGAATCATGAAAAGGGATTTTAAAGTGCCAGAAATAGATTCTTAACCTAATGCTGTTTTATTATAATTTTATCTAGTTGAAAGGGGTAGAAAAATGATGTTTTTCTCCTTCAGGTCACCTTGTCACCTTTTCCCTCCACACACACACTTCAGAGGGTCTGAACCAACAAAAACCTGGGGCAAAACTAAACTGTTATTTTTTCTTGTTCTCCCCATTTCCCCCTACACATACACACAGTAAAGGCAGTGAAAAGGATATTAGGCAGAAGGAGGGGGCAGAAGGAGGGTGGTGGTATATTTACTGGCAGTAGCATGTTGCATTCTGGCAACTGTGCTCCACACAAGTCAAGTAGTATAGAGATGATGCCCAGAGCCATGGCGTCAGTCCTTTCTGTGACTAGGTGTGTTCCTGACTCCACTGTGAAGGGGATTGGAGAGCCAGTGGACATGGGAGGCAGTAGAAGGTCCCACTTCTGTGTAGAGGAACCTTACTAGCTTAAAAGCTGCTAGTACATTGAGAGCAGGGCTAACAATGTGTTTATTTACTTGCCATAACATTGTAGATCGCAGAAACAGATTGAATCAGGACAAAGGGGGCAATGTTAATTTGTTCATTTGCTATCACTAAATGTTTTCTATCAATAAATGTTGAGAGTCTAGATGGGTATGACTTACTCAGTGTTGAGTAACTGAAAAGAAAAAAATCCACCTTGGAGACGAAAAATTACCTAGGAAAGACAGACCTGGGGGGAAACAAAGTAGTCCTAAGAGTTAAATTTTAGAAAAATGATTGGCATCCCTGATATGATACCAAAGGACATATATCTATTTATAGAAGCCGAGATGATACTTTGGTATCTGGATTAAAATTCACATTGAAGACAGTAAAAGACAGATATAACACTGAAGAAAATTGAATCAGTAATGTGAACAACAATGAGTAGCTCTCTCAGAATGTAGAGAAAAAGGCAAAATAATGAAAAAGATGAGAAGGACAATCATAGATATGAAAAGCCAAAAATGGAAAGTCAATTTCAAAATTACATATGTTCTTTGGAAGAGACTAGAATAATTGGCTCAGAAGCACCAATCAAAGATAATTGATGAAAAATGTCCTGGGTTGATAATGCTGGATGAAAGGGTTCTCTATGTTCTAGGCAAAAATTAATGCAAAAAAATCTATAGGTAAGCACACCATGGTAAATTTTTTTAAAAACTTCCAATAGAGTTATAAAATATTTCAAAAGCATTGAGGTCATAAAAAGCAGCTTCTTTGTAACAGAATAAAAATCATGATGACATCAGGTGACTTCTCTGCCATATGTATACATATAGATGAAGATAACGAAACAACCAACTTGTACTAAGTTTCTATAAAATTTAGAGGGGAAAAAAGTTGTAATTCAAGGATTTTATGTAAAGCCAGTTCTTTCATGAATAAAGACAGTAAAAGCAAATCCTCAGAAAATATATCACCCATATATTTTTAAAAATAACATAAAAATATACATCAATGAACCAAAAGACAAATCAAAATTAAGAATTCAAAAATGATAGTGTCACATAAAAAGTATTTAAAGTCTTGCCCTTACTTTTTGTAGACCCCAATTTCAGTAATTCCATGGAATTAAGTGTTTACATGTGGATTTGGAGTCCTGGTTACCACCTTGACTTTTCCGTACTTCTCTCAGCTCTTCCCAATCCCTTCACAGTAACAGAAGATCTGAAGTGCTTGCATTCATTGACACATAGTTCAGAAGGGCTATCTTAATGACAGCTTAACAACGCTGAAGCTAGACTGCCTTGGTTAAGTCCTGTTGCTGAAAATTTGTTTCTATGGTAAAGTTACTTAACCTGTCTTTGCCTTAGTTTCCTTATCTATAAAATAGGAGTAATAATAGGATCTATCTCATAGAGTTATAAGAATTAAATAAATCAATGTACATTGATGTTAGCTATTGTTATTTCAGATTTTGAAATGACACTTCATACTATATATTTTACATATGAAAATTGGAGAAATAAACAAAAAACAGCCTAACAACCTTCTCTGATGGGAAGAGAGTATAATATACTGTTTATACTGTGTAATACAGACCTAGCACAACATGAATCCTTTCTTGGCACTTTTTAGTAGTGTGAATTTGCCTAAGTTAGTGAATCTCTCTGATCCTCAATTTTTTTCACCATAGAATGGGATAAATAATATTTAATGTATAGATAGGGTGACCAGCTCATCCTGGTTTGCTCTGGATGTTTCCAGGTTTTGCACCTAAAGTCTCACATTCTAAAAACCCCTCAGTCCAGACAAACTGGGACCAGTGGTCACTCTGTTACAGGGTTTCTAAGAAGATCAATTGCTTAATGTATCTTAAAACATAAGTGTTCAATAAGTGTTTTCTATTATATACATTCTTTTCTTTGTAATAACTCTTTAAAATCTAGCGTATATCTTACACTTACAGCACATAATTTATACTCACCACATTTTAAGTACTCGATATAGCCACAAATGGCTAGTGGCTGCCACATTGGACAGCACAGCTTTAGACTGATGCTGGAATAAGTTAAAGAAGAACGAAGTGCCTCCCCAAAATTGGTTCTTTTCTCTCTACCAAGGAGACGGTATTTTTTTATCTTTTTTATTTGACATACTCACTCAAAATTTCCAAATCCATGAGTTCTTTTGTGAAGTCAGATATTGTAGTTAGATGAAGTAAAAGGAGTTATTTTATCTCGTATTTAGGATTATCCACAACATTGATATATATGTAAGATTTTATTCAATCACTAGGATCCTGAAAGAGATCAGGCCAAAATGCATAAGCTAGGAAAACATGTGGCTTATTCCAATTTATTGCTCACTTATTTTATAAACTTAGCCTATATTTAGAAATTATTCTGGGCTAGAAAACAACCTTGAATCTTTGGTCATTCTTTTTTTTGTCTGAAAGTAACGTTTGCCCAAGAGATTGTTAATCACAACATGAAATACAAAACGGTAGTAGCTCAAGTGTAATGCTTCCAAATTTTTATATCAGTTGTCTACACCCCAGACGACTTTGAGTAGGTTGTAAGAGATATTTTGTGATTCTAATGGATACTGGAAACTTGGTAAACTTTTCCTTAGCCATTGCTAAATTTTAGACATTCTACCTTAGACTTATGAACTCCATACAGATTATATATTCAATAATATATTTAAAGAATGAAATGAAGGCATTTGGATCTTATCTTCCTCTAATACTGAGTCCTGGCTAGAAAATGAAAAGAAGATTTTTTTTTCTTAATATCCTAAAACCTCTAATAACACCCATTTAATGAAACCAGAAGAACTAGCTCAAACTAGACTTAGTCTTTTCTGCATAATATTTCTGGACTTCTTCAGTGAAAACCAATGTTATATGACAATCCAAAATCTATTTTCTGGTTATTTTAGATAAAAGCAAGGAAGTAGATGTTGAAACCATCTGGCCCAGAGTGACACGTTACATCTCAGATGTCAACCCTAACTGGTAGTTAGTGGCTGTATGTAAGGCTATGCTAAGGAGAACTGTGAGTTCTGGTACAGTTCTTTATAAAAGATGGACTAAAGATGTTGGCAATGGCTGTGGGAAGTGGGAGCATATGTGCACATCCTTACCTCTCATTAACAGCAATCCTCAAAGAGAGGGAGCACCTTGCCTAGTAGGGGAAAGGTGACAGAAGTGCAATCATTATTTCAGCAGACTGTCTGGAGCTGCAGGCAGTGTTGTATGAAAAACTGGGTCAACCGGATGCTAAGACTAATGAAAATTTTACTGTTGGAATTCTGCGAAAAGAGGTAGAATCTTGGCATGAATGCTCACAGGGGCCGTTCCTAGGGAAGCAGCTTGCCTGAGCATACTGTAAGTGCCAGCATGTTTGTTTATGTGATAACTAGTGGGCATTAGCAGAGTGTAGAATGATGATGCCAAAGAAGATGAATTTTAAAAAGTGGAAATCTCTTAAAATATCATACATATGTATAAGATAACATTAAAATATTCTAAAATCTATTTTATCATCATTTTAATAGACAATGGATTATATTTGTATCTTCTTACAAAACAATAATCTTTGAAATGTACAATTAGAGACTATAAGAACCAAAACTGCTTTAGCTTACTCCAACCTGTTAAAAATAAGACAACAGGCCCAAAATGGAGTCACTTATGCTAAGCCTCATGTCACCCAACTGAGACTTAACTTAATTATAGTTTTAGCTCTCCCGGAAATGGAATCTTAAACCAGTCAGTCAGGAACTGCCTGATCAGCACTAGTTAGGTAATCTGTCTAGTAGATTCCTGCCATCCCCTAAAGGAAAGTAATCTTGCAATAACCAATCTGCTTTTTTGCCTAATATAACTTCTCTGTTCCTGCTCCCTTTTGACTATAAAAATCTTTCATTTTGTACATGTCCTTGGAGCTCCTTTCTATTTGCTAGATTGGATGCTGCCCAATTCATGAATTATTGAGTAGAGCCATAAGATCTTTAAAATTTACTCAGTTGAATTTTGTTTTTTAACAAACCTCATCGTTTAACAGATAAATGGACTAAGGAAGATAGGTGAACTCCAAGGTCCAAGAGTTTATGTGTATCAGAACTGTGTCCAGACTAAAGTCTTCTGGTTCTAACAAGGTATTTGATTTCTCTAAGGGATTAAGATCTGAGTATCAGAAGCCTGCTAGGACTCCTTAAAGGTTATTTACTGTTGGACTTTCGTATCTGTGGGGTTCAACCAACTGCAGATTGAAAAGCCTGTGAGGGTTTCATCTGTACTGAACACGTACAGACTTTTTTCTTGTCATTCTTCCCTAATCAATACAGTATAACATCAGTTTACATAGCATATACATTGTATTAGGTAGTATAAGTAATCTAGAGATGATTTAAAATATACAGGAGGATGTGTGTAGGTTATATGCAAATACTATGCCATTTTATATAAAGGACTTGAGCATCCCATCCGTGGATTTTCGTATCCTTGGGGCTCCTGGAACCAAACCCTCACAGATACCGAGATATGACTGTATTTCATTTTACTTCTCATTGGTAGAAATTTCCTAAAATTATTTTGGACAGGTAGCCTTTTTATTGTCCTTAAAGAGCCCTAAGGTAATCTGTTGTTTCTATCTAAAAGGGAAATAATTTTCTTTATCTCATACCTGTCTTCCCCTTTACTCCTTTCCTTGAACCACTTTTTTAAGAGAAGGGGATCCATTAACATCTTTTATATATTACCTCATCTTTTTAAAAATATAAATAGTTTCAATAGAATCATATTTTAGATAAGGAAAATCAACAACTAGTGAAAATTGTCTATTTGGAATATATACTGTAGAACTCTCTTTATTCTATTGCATCTTAAAGTCTAGTGACTGAATGACTCAGTAGGAGAAAAACAATATTAATCATAATTATATATAAAACTCAGTTTGGGGAATGCTATAAAATGTCTCGATTTTAGCCAAAAGATAATATATTTATTCATTCATTAAGCATTTTGAATACTATGTACTAGGTACAGTGAAAAATTAAGCACAAAATGCCGATAAAATGCTCATGTTTTAAGGGTAGAAATGCACAAATAAAACTTAAAAATGGTATATTTTATATAAATAACATGAATAAGATGCTATTAAAGTACAGAAAATATAATCTGGGAAGACCTCATGGATGAGATGACATTTGAGGCTTGTAGTGAGTTTCCAGGGCAGACAAGACATGCAGAGAAAGGGTATAAGCATAAGCAAGGAGACGTAATGCTAGGTGCCATTTTTAAGGAACAGTGAATATCCCGGTATGACTAAAGACCAGGGTGTATGGGATGAAGTGGCAGAAGATGATTCTAAAAAAGTGTATTGTATAATGGGACTATAACCTTAAGACATGTACATCACCACAGTTTTTTAAACAGGGAAGTGGTGTAATAAGTTCTGTATTTACAAAGATAACACTAGTGGCAGCAAGGAGGGTAGACTGGAGAGGAGAGACAGACTGCAGGCTGCGGGGAACTGAAGCTGGGAGATTTAAAGAACGAGGCATTGCTCAGGGGCCCCATGGTCTCTCAAATTTGCTTCACTCTTTTTTGTCCTCTTTCTACTGATTGACTTTACTTACACATCATCCGAATTCTTTAAGACATCTTACAAGGCTTGACATGATCCGGCCCCTGCATGCCTTTGAGACTTGACCCACTCTCCTCTTCCCATTCATCGCCAAGCTCCAGCATGCTGTTCTTCCTTCCATTTTACTCACGTTGCAAACTCCTTCCTGTCTCGGAGCTTTGACACATCTAGTGTCTCCTGCCTAAACTGTTCATTCCCTCCTCCTTTGCATGGCCCACTAATTATGTTTTAAGTTGCAGCTTGGAGTTACTTCCTTGAGGGATCCCTCCCCTATAGTTCCTTCCCTCAAAACACACAGGCGTATGGGCACAATCAGTCCTTTTTCGTCCCTTCTTAGTCCTCTCCTTTGCTGCGAGGTCATATAAAAGAGAGTCTAGCCTAGACTTTCAAAATAATTACTTATGCAGTTGTTTGCTTATTATCATTCTCCTTCACCAGAAAAGGTTTTGGACTGTGGATATGTTGTTTATTGCTTTACGTGCTCAGTAAATACTTTTGAATAAATGAACATGATTATCAGTTTAGAGGCTACACAACATTATAGCTCAGCACCGACCACCTGTAGTCTTTGTATCTGTGTGACAGAGGGAGAGAGAAGAAAAAGGTTCTGATTGATTTGGTCACCTTTGCATCATGGTATCTTATCTAAGGATGGAGGTGGTGGGTTACTGGTGGTGATGCTCCCTCAGCAGGAGTGACAATCACTCAGCAGATTTAGTGACACTGGGCATGGCGTGGCAGATACCCCAAGTATACTTAACAAGTTAGTAACCAGACAAGAGGAGCTGAGAAATACAAGATGGAGAATGACTGACCAGACAAAAATAGAGCCTCAAAATTATTCAGATTCTAATTAATGACCAGCTGTGAGTCAGTAGCATAATGCTGTCATTTCAAATCTCAGTGACCGAAATATGTTAATAGGAGGATGTATCATGTAACTACATCCCATAGTCGTTATTACCGTAATGCATCTGTTCTAGGCTCTTATCTTTTACCTTCAAAGGATAGAAGAGAAAAAGACTGGTGTAGAGATGAATAACAGAAATTAATACTGAGAAAACTGGATTTTTCAGAATAACACAACGAGAAGAATATTGAGGAAAGATGTCATCCTTCTTCAATTTAAGAAAGTTATAATGCATAGAATATCATCCAACAGTTGTAATTACTACTAAGGAACGAGGGAAAAAAGGTTAAATCGTTACAATTATTAACAAGATCATAAGCATGTGGATAAGGACCGTATTGTGTGTTCACAGTTATTGCCTCGATGCCTAACATAGCTTTTGGCAAATAGGAAATGTTGAATTAATGTAAGCTGGATGAATGAATGAAAGTGTTCATTATTTAGTGCCCATATGCATGTACTTTTATGGAAATAATACCAAATAAAATAGCTGATATTTAGGTGTTTATAATGTGAGGCACTGTCCTAAGATTTTTATATGCATAAACAAATTGAATATTTATAACAACCTATTTAAAATGGGAGTTTTATTATTATTCAGAAATAATGAAGCCAATAGATCACGAGATGACTGCCATTGATAAGATAGCTTGTTACCTATGGTTCCCAAGAGGAGGGGCCACTCAGGCCCACATGGAACAGTGCCAGGGTAAGTTAGGAGGAAGAAAGGGTGAGAGGAAAACATGACAACAGCCTTTACCGTGCTTTTCGCAGTGTAAGCAGACTGAGCAGGCTTAGGATTGAACAATTTGAATAATTTTGGCAGGCTCTGGGCTATAGTGATGGTCCCTAGTTGTTCAGTGCCCGGCTCTGTCATGATTTAGGGCAGAGAGAGAGTGTCCCTGACTGCAGGAGCCTGATTAAAGGCAGTGGGTGGAGGTTTGGACTCAAGATTGGCTGGTGTGCATATCACAGTCATGCTCACAGGCAAGTTGTTTACTATCTCTAGGAATTAGCTAACCCTAGAAGAGACAGTCCCTTCCCAGGTCTGCAAGGACCCAGGATGTCAAGGCATCATAAAATACAAAAAAAAACCATCATTAATACACTACCTCAACAGGTGGGAATTATTATTATGCAAACTTTCAGATGAGCATGGAGGCATGGAGAGACTAGGTAACTTTCTCAAGGGAACACAGCTAGTAAATGGTCAAGCTGGGATTCAAACTACATAGTACAGCTTCAGAGACTCAGTTCTGAACTGTCATGCTGTACTGTCCATATACATAGTGAGCAACTTTCAAATAAGACAAAAACCTAGATAATAAAAGTACACACAGAACCAAATAAACCAAGAGCTGAATTAATAAACCCATGAATATAAATGCATTCAGTTTAGTGATTAAAATCTTGGTGAGATGGATGGGTCATATTAGATGAGGGAAGAACTTTCACTTTCTTTTTTCTTTAACAAGGAAGACTTCATAAATTATTTGTTTTTTTGTTTTTAGGATGAGAAAAGACACCTTCTGGACACCATAAAGGCTATTTATGTTTACATCTTCTAAAGTCATTACTCCACTGTACTGCGATTTTTTTATATGAGTTTTCCGTATTAGACACTGGCTGTGTATGGCAGACGCTATCTTAATTACCTTAGTATCTGCCCGATACCTGCCATGTGTTAGGCATTGTACCAGAATGTGTTAAATATTGAAACTCTGGTGGTAGAATAGTTATATAGATAGGTAGAGGATGACATAATGATAGATATACTGACGGATAGATGTGAAGTGCAGGGTTTTTGAAGACAGTGGCCTGGCCTGAATTGCTCTGAACTCCGTGTTCTAAACCCAAATTTCTTCCTTATGTAATAGCTCAGAAAGTACTATCAGGGGTGAAATAGACACTTAGAGAAGCTGAGACGAGCTCCAGATTGCACTTTGGTTATTCAGCAACCCAACACACTCCCCAGATCATTGTTCCCATGGTCTTTATTCATGAGTTATACAACTGGGAGCTAATGGTTAGAGTGGTCCAGCTGTGCTGAGGCCAAGCTCAAAGAACTCTGAAAGATCATGATGAGAGACAGTTAAATATTTAAAGGTAATAAAAGGAGCAAGGATTAGTGTTGCAGTAAAATGCCATTAAATTTTTTTTTATCAAATCAGCATATTTCTGTGTAGTGTTGGTGGTTCATTTTACATCCCTTGATCTGTAGGATGAGATTTGTTTCTCATGGGAGAACACTTCAGCAAGCGTACTAGCGTTAATTGCATTTAGCTATTTTAGATTGTGAAATGAATGCGTATTGAATGTTAGACTGTTCACACCACAGTCTTTTGCAGAAAGCGAAAAGCAAAAGGGCTTATTCCCACATGTTTGTTTAAATTTTAATTGCATTTTGAAGAAACCCAGAAGCTAGTAGCCAAGATTTGCAGATATCAGGATCTAGGTCGTCATAGCAGTGCACAAACTCTATCTCTAGGATGATTTAAATAATTTTTTTCCCTGTTGCTTAGCAAGTCAATAAAAATATTTCAGAGTATTATTATGCTAGATAAAATGGATTAATCCTGTTCATCACATTCTATGGATTATTATAATTTTTTTTTTTTGGTGCCTGCTTTGGTCCAGGTGGTTTAAGAAGAGGATTTCATGAATAATTGCTAGAGCTATTAATTGAAAATGTAAACTTTGGACTCATTTCCCTTGTATTACTCTTCAGAAGGCTACAGCTTCCAGCTTCCTGCTTTATGTCAAGCCAACTCAATTTGATTGATCATTGTTTTTCTTTTATAAATGTCTATGAGGTAAGAAGAGAACAAAATCAAAGAAGTTTCTTTTTTTGTGATCTATGTAAGATCAAACTGGACATGGCCTATTAATTTTATTATTTACTAGTTGTTAATATTTCTTTGCTTGTTTTTATTTATTCTCACAAGTGCCACAGCAATGGCAGGAGGACATGAATTTGTCTGAGTCTCCTGTTTCCTGGATAAGATCTTTTAGCAGATGGCTACATGAAGTTGCACTATTATTTATTATTTGTTTAAATTATTTAAACTTTTATACTTCTTTTCAGAGAGAATTTCAATAAGAAGCAGGGCATAATAAATTGGCTAGGTAATATATTTTTAAAAAGATTTTTCAAAAACTTTTCTAATTTATATTGGTAATTTAGTTCAAAAACAATTTATTGAGCACCTACTAAGTGACAGTCATACGCCAACACTAGGATTTGTATAATAACACATAAGCCTTGCTTCTAAGGGAAGATTGACTTACTTTTAGTTATTGAATTTTATAAATGTGAAATACGAGCTCAATAAAAACTAGTGATTAGAAAAGTTTGAAAATTTCGTTTGAGCCACATTCCTAAGGCATATTTGAATGTTTATGTTTAACTACCTAATACTCCTGCTTCTAGAAAATAGAAATATCATGTAAGGAAAAGTTTTGTAAAAATAACTTCATCATTTCTAGAGTTTCTTTTTCTGGTCACACCTTCTGACCTGATCAGCTTTTCATTGTCCTTGAAGGTAGACCTATCTTTAGGTAAAAGAGAAAAGCATTTTTGAGCTGTGTACTAGGGCCAGATTTTAAAAAAAATCATACCTTTTGTTGATCAAAGTCATCAAAAGTTGGCTTTGAGCAACAGAAACACAATCTTGATATTTTTGGTGAAGATTCATAGCCTCCCACTCTTAAGAACAATGACAGCAAACTTTCAATAAGCAATTCCTTAACTCTGTACTAAGTCCTTTACAACCATTAGCACATTTAATCTTTGCAACACCCCCAGGAGGCGCAGCACAGTTCAGGAGTTATGAGCACACCCTTTGGAGCTGGTTGTTCTGGATTTGAACCTACCAGGATAACTCAATAATATCCCATATACATTTCCTAAGTGGAACCTACTGCTTCCACACACCAACATGCCCCTTACCTATATTTGCTATGTTAAACATTGGTACTGCCATTTTTATCCAGTCACCAACTTTGAAATCTGACTCATCTTCAAGCCTCCATTTCTTTATCTCCTAATTTCTAGTACTGTTTATTCATAATTCATCCTTCTCTATCTTCCAACCCCCCTCCCACTGCATTCATTGCAACTCACAGTATTTTCATACGGGCCCTTCCACTAACCTCTTCTCTTACCTTCAGTCTTGTCCTGCTCCAATCTATGACCACAGAACCATCCCACAAATTTGATTATGTCAGACCCAGCTCGGAATCCTTTGATTTCCCCCTTGCCTTTGGTTTATTTATAGAAAACTTTAAGTGAGTACCTCTGTATACCAAAGATTAAATCAGATGCTGGGCCATTCAGACATCCATAGTTTACTATGATAGATATGTAAACAAAATTATAGCAATATAATGTGATAAGTGCAATAAAATGTATGAAGAATATGTACAGGTAGCATATTGCTTATCTGTGAAGAGATTACACTGTGGGGGATTTTGAGCTGGGTCTTCAAAGATCAGCTGGAGTTTGCCAAGAAGATGGGGTCAGGGGACTCTTTTCAAGTATATCCCATGCAAATGCATTAGGATGTGCAAATAAAATTCAGACTACCTTCACAACACTCAGAATCCTTGCCTTTAATGATCTCCCACTTTATTCAATGAGTAGTCTTCCATACGGATAGAATGAATCAAGTTTTCCCAGATATGCTATATTTTCCATTTTCTCAATGCTCTTTTTTTATATCATGAACCACCTAGCTAACTACTGCTTAACCAGAGGTATTTCTAAACTCAGTCATTTTACTAAATACTTCCTCTCCCCCTAGACCCTACTCCTGAACTGAGTTATTTGTGTCTCCTCTCTGTGTATTGATTTTTGTCCTAGAGCTAGCTCTTATGATCTTAAAGTGGCTGCTTCATATCCGAGTATCATGTCCAGATACAAGCAGGTCCCCCAGATGAGCTTCCAACAGCTGTGCTTGTACAACCTGACCTCGCCCCTTCAGATAAGATAATCAGCATCTCTCTCCTAAGAAATGGGGTATTTTGAACTATGAGAGGCAGAGACAGCCAACTGAAAGGGAGATCTACAAACTTCTGCTACTTACTAGGATGTTCTGGTTTCTCTACTTTCTGAAGCTTGCTTGTTCAACATTTTTGAATTTCATGAGCTATTTTATTATGCTTCCGTCAATTTTTCTTTTTTGCTTAAGCTATCTGGATTTGATTGCCATTATTCACAACCAAAAAAACCCAAAACTCTTAACTGTGACATTTAAACTACACTACCTAAAATCATTGATTTGCTTGTGTGGGCCTCTTTTTCATCTATGAGTTCACTGAAGCCAGTGATTGGCATGTAATAGGCCCTCAATAAATGCTGAATGAACAAATGAATGAATGAATGAATGAATGAAATGCACTATTTTGGGTTCAACTCCAATTATCTGGGGACATATTATTTAAAATTAAGAACCATGGGGCCGGCCCAGTGGCGCAAGCAGTTAAGTGCGCGCGATCCGCTGCGGCGGCCCGGGGTTCGCTGGTTCGGATCCCGGGCGCGCACCGACGCACTGCTTGGTAAGCCATGCTGTGGCGGCGTCCCATATAAAGTGGAGGAAGATAGGCACCGATGTTAGCCCAGGGCCGTCTTCCTCAGCAAAAAAAGAGGAGGATTGGGGCCGGCCCGGTGGCGCAAGCGGTTGGGTGCGCGCGCTCCGCTGCGGCGGCCCGGGGTTCGCTGGTTCGGATCCCGGGCGCGTACCGACGCACTGCTTGGTGAGTCATGCTGTGGCGGCGTCCCATATAAAGTGGAGGAAGATGGGCACAGATGTTAGCCCAGGGCCGTCTTCCTCAGCAAGAAAAGAGGAGAATTGGCGGATGTTAGCTCAGGGCTGATCTCCTCACAAAAAAAAAAAAAAAAAAAAAAAAAAAAAAGAGGAGGATTGGCGAATGTTAGCTCAGGGCTGATCTCCTCACAAAAAAAAAATAAATAAATAAAATAAAAAAAAATAAATAAAATTAAGAACCAAAATCATCAAAGAATTAAAAGGTTTCTATTACTTGGAACTACAGAGTAGTCAACAGATGCCATATTATGTGTACTGCAACATAGACTTGTCATTCTCTGGCCAGTCAAATTAGCAGCAGTTAGAAGCTCCCGCTCCCTGCCAATGTTTTCTTTGAGAAGGCCTTGGATTGAAGACAATGGAGGGCTTGTGTTATTATGGACTCAGAGTCAGGGTAGGGGAATTAGGCTCTGGAAAAGGGTTAAGGAAAGATAATTTACCTGGAACCAAAGTGGGACCCATAAAGAAAAGAAAAATAAAATAGCTAAAAAGTGAAAAATGGTGACAGAATATTTTGACAGATAGTAAGCTTTTGGCCATTTTTTAAAGTAATTTTTGTGATATTGAGTCTAACTTAAACTACCATGTTATTTTTACATTTTGGTGTGATGTGATGTTTATAGAACTATAAAAGCATTCTGAAATGTATGTCATTTTAACCAAATATATTTACATTAAATCTATTTTTATTTTAGCTCCGATTTAATCTTATGTATACTTTCTCACTCTATTTCTTTCTTATAGCCATTCCCCAGTGATTCAAGAGCGAACTACATTACTTTTTCTAAAATAAACTTTAATTTTAAAATTTGCCAATTTTATTTACATTAAAATTAATATTTTTAATAAGGAAAGTTACTCTTTTGGGTTTTATTATTTCATGTGTTACTTCGTTAGATAATCTGAGCCATGCCATTGTTGGAGCTATTTAACATTTCCAGGGAACCAAATTTAATTTCTAGTGTCTATGTACGTGTGTGGGGGGGGAGTAGATAGAAGCAGAAGAGGGACTAATCCTTACAATGAGCTCAAAGAAACTTAAAGGTTATATACAGTACCATTTTTTGGTAATTAATATATAGTTCTTTTTGAGTACAGATCTAGTCAGGATTTTCTCATAAATAGTATTCTTCTATTTATGAAAAAAAATGGAAAACACTTTTTAAATTAGTATAGCTTTTGGCCTAAAGCATTAGGTTCTTTAAGTAAGTACACATTTGAAACAGTTGATGATGTGGTCATGGGAATTTTTAAGGAACATAAAATATTTAAAGGTATGTCATTCCCCACATCCGTGAAAGTGCCGTTAGCGAGAAATATCCTTTACTTGCCAGAGTTAGGAAAACAGATATCTAAAATATTGTTATTTTATCTTTTCTGGAAAACAGTTGATTCTCTTCATACAACCAGGAAAAGTGATTTGACAGCATTTCCTATAAGCCCCTTAGAGAAGGAAGACATAACTCCAGTAGCATTTGAATTAGCATGCATATATGCATGTATGTTTATACAACTGCGTATACATTTGAAGTGTTAATTCTATCCCGCCTGATTCACACAGAACTAGATACTGTATCTATTTGCCATGGCAACACTATCTTGATGAAATCCTGCGGCCTCTTTATCGAAATGAGTAATGCTTCTGGTAGTGACAATGTGACTCTCTTCCCAGAGCACTGAAGCAACTGATTCTTGTGTTAGGAAAAGAGGGAATGTTTCATGAGTGTGTGGGCTGTAAACAGAACAAAGGGGTTATCTGTAATTCAGACTAAAAATAAATTGCAGAGTTAGCAACAGTATTCTCACCAAGGGCCCTGCTCCAGAAAAGCTTCAGATGAAAAATTTGTTTGAAATTTTCCTAAAGAAGAATCCAAGCATAACACAAAATTGCACATTTTCTAATATCTTTCCCTAATTACTTAAGGTTTTTTTTTCCTATATAGCCTATTACTGGAGGATTTATTCTTGCCACTCAGCTAATAATAAGATTGTAAAAATGTCCTAAGGATGTTACAGAGCATAAAGTGTCTGAACCCAGGGAATAGTAAATCCTCTCTCTAGTCAGGAACTTACAGTGACACTTTTTTAGGAGACTGCTGTCAACCCAAGAATGACATTACTGTAAATGTGAAGCAGGGCTTTATTATCTAGCTTTCTAGCTTAGTGACAATTTGTTATTAGTGCTATTGAGTTGATTCCGACTCCTAGTGACCCCATGTATAGCAGAGCGGAACCCTGCCCAGTCTTTTTATGCCACATAATAAAAGATAAAATTTCTATATTAACATCTGATAACAACTCCATGACATAATGCTGTGTGTTTCTTTGTAAATATAAACTTTTAAGTCTTTTTGTATAATTAGTATAAAGAGCTTGTCATCCATAAATTACATTGTTAAATGCAACGATAAAAAGCACTATTACGGGTGTGCCTCTGATGTATGACCATCAGACCATTCTGCATTGAATACACTTGTAATTTCTCCTATGATACCATCTGCGATGGTTTTTGATAGGCCTGTTTCTGATTCTGGGCCTACCTCTTTGCTAGGGCCATGTGATCTCTTACCTCATAATGTGTAATCAGATCAGTGTTTGTGTGTGTGGCATGTGAAGGGATGTTTTATTTTAGAGCAGTGGCTCTCAAACTTTTTAATTTCTGGACTCCCTTATATTGTTAAAAATCATTAAAAACCCCAATGCGTTTTTGCTTGTGTGGGTTATATGTATTGCTATTGGCTGTATTAGAAACTAAAACTAAGAAATTTAAAAAAAATATATATTTATTAATTTATTTTAAAATAACAATAATAAAACCATTGCGTGGTAACATAAACAACATATTTGTGTGTGAAAAACAACTCCATTTTCTAAAACAAAGGAAATTTAGTGAGAAGAGTGACACTTTTAAATTTTTGCAAATCTCTTTAGTGCTTGACAGAAGACAACTAGATTCTCATATCTACTTCTACATTCAGCTTGTAGCAATATGTTATTTTGGTTGACACGTATGAAGAGAATATGGCCTCATATAGATGTGTAACTGGAAAAGAGAGGAGCATTTTAATAGCTTTTCAGATAATTGTGGATATTGTCTTCGATACTACACTCAAACTCAACAAGTGGGTATTTCTTAAAAATTAGTTGCAATATGGAATCTGAAACCAAATAAATAAACTTTGGATACTCTGTGACATTTAAAATCTATTGATCTATCTTGCACTTTGAATGGATCTTAACTCCTTTGTGATTTTTTTACCATCATGGATTGGTCAACTGGTTGCTTCACTGAATTATGTAGATCTTCCCAATGTGAAAACATTTCATTATACAATACAAAAAATTACATTTGTTATTGTCATCACTGAACCTATCAGAAAAGTTTTTTTTTTTTTTTTTGTGAGGAAGACCAGACCTGAGCTAACATCCAATGCCAATCCTCCTCTTTTTTGCCGAGGAAGACTGGCCCTGGGCTAACATCCGTGCCCATCTTCCTCCACTTTATATGGGATGCCGCCACAGCATGGCTCGACAAGCGGTGCGTTGGTGCGCACCCGGGATCTGAACCCGCGAACCCCGGGCCGCGGCAGCGGAGCGCGCGCACCCAACCGCTTGCACCTCCGGGCCGGCCCCCAGAAAAGTTTTTAAGTATGGTGAAGCTGTCAAGTTCACTGCTGCTGATACAAGTTTTCGAGAATTTTTCTTTTTGCTTGAAAGTTCAAATTTTATCACTGGCAAAAATAGTGTCAGTTGTTTTCCTTGAAGTGACAGGCTTATTTCGTTCATTTCCAAGAAAATGCCTGTCAAATACCTAAGTCTGAATAACCATAGCTTGTCTGTCAGTTGTTCTTTCAAGTAAAAATGGTATTTCATGAAAAACGTAGCTAGTTTATCTCCAAGCTCAATCACCAATTGCTTTTCCTCAAAATGACAGGTATAAAACAGAGGATTTTTTGTATACTCCCATTTTGTCACACAATACTCAAAATATGTGTATGCAATGGTCAAAATTTTATGAAATTAATAATTTTTATTGCTTCATCCAGCACATTTTTAAGTAAAATTAGATTTTAAAAAAATGCTTACTCATACCATTTGGTGTCACTGCTTTGATTCAGGCTAACACATCCTCAATTTTAAATACCAGTGCTTTTGCACCATTAGTGCAAATGTCAACATAGTGAAAAAGGCAAATACCATCTTGTATTATTGGGCAACTTAGTATTATTATGAAAATAGTAGACCCCCAGCACAGGTCTTGTGTGCTACTGTCTAAATCCTGGCTCTACCACTTAATAATAGTGTTCTCATTATGTATTGCCGTGTAACAAACCACCTCAAAAATTAGTGGCTTAAAACCACAACTTATTACTTCTTTTCATAATTCTGTGAATTGATTCACTTCAGATGGGCAGCTTTTACTTAAGGTTTCTAATGTAGTTGAGGTCAACTGCTGGGGCAGAGTCATCTAAAAGCTTCCTCCCTGTATTAGTCAGGGCTGTCCAGAGAAACAGAAGAAACAGGATATATGTGTGTGTGTGTGCGTGTGTGTGTATCATATATATATACATATACATACATATATATATGAGGAGATTTGTTATAGGAATTGGCTCCCGTAGTTATAGATGCTGAGAAGTCTCATGTTCTGCCATCTGCAAACTGGAGAACCAGGAAAGCCAGTGTTGTAATTTAGCCAGAGTCTGTGAAAACTGGGAGTCTGATGGTATAAGTCCCAGTCTGAGTCTGAAAGGCTGAGAACCAGGAGCACCAATGTCTGAGGGCAGAAGATAGATGTCTCAGTTCAAGCAGAGAGAGAGAGAGAATTCACCTTTCCTCCTCCTTTTTGCTCTATTCAAGCCCTGAATGGATTGGATGATGCCCACCCAAATTGGTAAGGGGATCTTCATTACTCAGTCTACTGATTCAAATGCTAATTTCTTCCAGAGACACTCTCACAGACACACTAAGAAATAGTGTTTTACCAGCTACTTGGGCTTCCCTTAGCCTAGTCAAGCTGACACATAAAATTAACCATCACACTCTTTCACATATCTGCCTGGAGTGATAGGATCAGAACAGCTGAGGGATGACTGAGCATCTCACTTTCAGTGTGGCCTTTCCACTTGGCTAGCTTGGGCTTACTCACAGCATGAGGGTCTTGGGGTAGTTGGTTTTCTTACATGGCGGCTGGCTTTCCCCAGAGAGAGTTTTCTAAGAGACAGGAATGAGAGCCCTGGTTCAGAAATTTGGCACAGTATCACTTCTGCTGTAATTTACTCGTCAAAGCAGGCACAGAACCCACCCAGATTCAAGGGGTTGGAACATAGACCCACTTCTCAATGAAAGGAGCGAAAGGAATTTGTCTCCATCTTTAATCTGCCACAAATAGTGTGATCCTGGAGAAGTCACTTCTTAGACTTCTCCAAATACCATTTTTCTTATCTATAAAATGGAGGTTACAATAGATCTTACCTTATAGAGTCTCCATGAGGATTAAATGAACCAATTAAACAACTCTTGACATAATGCCTCCCATGCAGTAGAGTTCATTAAGTGTTAGATATTATTATCATTCTTACTATTATCTTTATACTATTATTTCACAGCAGGCAAAAATTATCCAATATTCCTGATAGTTTCAATTCAACTTATCCTTTAGAATTTCACCAGTTTGGGCTTCCTGGAATTAAACTTTTTTTTTCCTTTGCTTGGCTATCAGATTCACATCAGTTTTCAATACCAGTTATTCCAGTGGAGATACAAAGCAGTGCTGCAGTGCTGGAGAACAGGCTTCTCTCCAGGCTGCCCTTCACTGCTGGTGACCTTGTGTTAAGATTTAATAGCAAGTGGATCTCAATCCAGAAGCTCCTCAAGGAGCTGGATGTGGTGCCTGAGTCAGGTCCCAAGTCATAAATTCTGTTATATATTGGTAGACAAGATGGCTAGAGCTGGTGTGTGATGACTCTTGCCCTCCCAGGACAACACTTCCAAGAATGCCTTTATCATTATTTTTATTTTATTTATTTTTTTTTTGAGGAAGATTGGCCCCCAGTTAACATCTTTTGCCAATCATCCTCCTTTTTTTTCCCCCCTTGTTTCTCCCCATAGCCCCAGTAGACAGTTGTATGCAGTTGTATGCCATAGTTGTACATCTTTCTAGTAGGTGGGACCACCACCCCAGCATGGCTTGATGAGCAGCACGTAGGTCGGTGCCCAGGATGCGAACTGGCGAACCTTGGGCCGCCGAAGCGGAGCATGCAAACTTAGCCGCTATGCCACTGGGCTGGCCCCTCATTATATTTTTTTTATCCTAATTTTTTTTGTGTGTGTGAGGAACATCAGCCCTGTGCTAACATCTGCCAATCCTCCTCTTTTTTTTTTTTTTTTTTTTTTGCTGAGGAAGACCGGTCCTGGGCTAACATCCGTGCCCATCTTCCTCCACTTTATATGGGACGCTGCCACAGCATGGCTTACCAAGCAGTGCAGCAGTGCACGCCTGGCATCCAAACTGGCGAACCTCGGGCCGCCACAGCAGAGCACGCGCACTTAACCGCTTGTGCCACTGGGCTGGCTCTGATCCTAATTTTTACTTTAATTATTAGTACGCCATTTTACAATGTGATGCTAACATACCACAACTCAGCAACCCCTTTCTGCTTTTTAACTTTTACTACAGAGCTCCAAAATTGTGTGGAAAAAAGTTTTGCACCATATGTGAATAAGTCAGAAATGATAAAACATCTTTCCAAAACTGACGAACATAGAAAACAACTCATTTAAACTTCCTCTTCTAGATAAGTCACTTTTATTACTTTAGTTGGTAAATTTGATTATTTCACCTCTAAGTACAGTAAATGTGTACCTTTTCTTTCATGAAGAGACTGTAAGGGAGGAAGAAATTTTCCTCTATCCTTGTAGGATCTTCTGGCTGGTCTAGGAATTAAATTGACATGACACAGAATAATAGGAGAAAACCCAACAAAGTTTAATAACATGTATACATGGGAGAAACCTAGGAAGACTGGGTAACTCCCCAAAATTGCCAAAGCCACCACCTTAAATATCACCTTCAGCTAAAGACAAAAGAGGATGTTGGGAGTAGTGATTTGGGACTTCAAAGGGGAGGAAGGCAATTCATAGGGAGATGGAAAAGCAAATATTTGGTAAACAAATGTTTGCCATACCGTGCAGAGACAATGGGACATGGAGAGGACTTGGATCACTTGGGCCTTGCTGGGTTCCTCCCTGTCTGCCACACCTACTTCATGTTACGCTATAGTTATCTATGGTGCTAGCTCCTTCCATCTTAAACTTTTTTAGGCAGTCAGGGGGAAGGTCCAAGTTTCTTCCTGAGTCTTTTGTTCTTGAAAATAATCAAGCGAAAGAGACACATTTTGGAGTAGCAAATTCTGCTCCCCTGTGAGACAAAGGTAGAATGTAAATGCTGAGAAAGTGTTCAAAACAAAATGTGTAGTTCATAAGCAATTAAGAACCTCTGAAGAAGAAAAGTGTATTGTCACCCTTTAAAAAATATGCTTCAGTGTATCTTCACTAACTTGGTCTAAATGGTAGAGACCAGTGTGGCTTAACAAGCGCCACCCCCTCCAGGTCTCATTCAATACTTTCTTCCAAGGCTAAGATGTTTGACTTCTTGTCACCTGGCAAGGCAGCACCCAGCCTCTACTATAAAATTTCCTTTCCCAGAACAGAATTTTAATGGAAAGGTCATTTGGATGTATTAATAGTAATAGTAGTTCTAATTTTCAAATTTGCCCCTATTTGGGTAGCGAAAGACAACCACAATTGCTAAGAAAACTTCCCATCAGTTAAAGCACCTTTTAAAAATATGTTTCCGGAATATATAATCTTAGTTGCCTTTTTAACAGTCTCACTGGTCATAAGGCTGTTTTCCACTATTTGAAAAGCAGGTAATAAATCTTTTCCTATTTAGATGCCAACATTTTGACAATCACAATTAGCCAGAAACCGTCAATGGACGTGTATTCCATTTCTGTTGCCATCTCATACTCTTGGGTCCTAAGTATTACCAAGAGATCCCTCACACTTGGAAGTTGTTAATTAGGATAACAGGGGTAATGAACTTGAGCAAATGAGAGTTCTCTTAGAAGATTAGTTCTATTTCCCTAGTAGCTTGAAGTGGACTCAACTGTCTTCTAAGAATATGGTTTGGTCTCCATTTAAAATATAACAGACCTTAAATGACTTCATTTTCTAAGAGTAGGTACATGCAAACAACCAAGGGAAAAATCTTGTTTCTTTGGCATAATAACCTCATGTATATACTGTACATACAGGGCAAATCTGTTTAAATTAAATTGAACTAATCAGGATGTAAGTTACTATTTAAAAATATTAAATTTTATCTTATTTTTCCCTTTAATACTTGCACATTTAATTAGCATTATATTAATGTACATCCATTAAGATGCAGAGATAAAAACAGACATTATCTTAGATGGCATAAACTATGCACTTAGAAGCATAATTTGTTTTACCTTATATCTCGTCAAATTAATTTTACAGCATTATGAGAAAGCTGAAAGATACAGTTTAGTCTGGTGGTCAAAACCATGGGCTCAGGAGTCACCTGGGCTTAAATACCTGCCCTCTAGTGGTGATGAGACTTTGGTTCTGTTTCTAAACCTAAGCCTCAGTCTCCATATCTGTGAAGTGGAGATAAAAAGAGTGCCTGTCTCGTATGGTTGTTGTGAGAATTAACTGACATAATTCATGCAAAGCACCAAGTATATGGACTCTAGGCCTATAAATGTCAGCTATTTATACTTCAAAAAATTAAAACACTAAAATATTTTGAAGTTGAAGGTGGAATACCTCCAATTCTATACATTTATCAGAGATAATTTTTCCTTTCTGGCATATGAGTTACAATAATCATTGTCAGAACCGGAAGCATTTATATTACTTAATGTAACTAAAACCATAAACTTAAGTACCCTGAGTATATTTCTTCTCCAGCAAATTATGCATCATGATTCATTAAAATCTACATGTTTATTTGAATACATATTCTGTGTGTCTGTGTTTTGAGAAGCCTCATTATAGGAATTTTTAAAAAAATCAGAAACATGAAATAAACGCAAAAAATAAAATAAATGACCATTGTAAACCTGCTGGTGCTAATAGTACCAATTTATTTTAAACCCCTACCCATAAATACCCTCACATACATGCATGTTTGTGTTTATGTATGTTTCTATAACACAAAGGCATAAATTATTTCTGCACTTGTTTGCCAGACACTGCTCAGTCAGTAATATTATTTTATATCCTGCCAGTTCTTATTGAACAATATATGCTGCCAAGAATTTATCCTACAGATATCCTGCAAGGGAACAACATTATAATATACAAGATTAATCATTGTGGCATTGTTTGTAACAGGAGAAAGGTAGCTAATTATTCTGAGTTTAAATATCACAAGTAGAGTTAAAAAATAATCTTTTAGCAGCCTCTCCTCAAGCATAAGCTCTTACACTGGCTTATCATTCCTTCCTTGGTTGGGTTCAAGATTATCTCCCTCTTCTTTCATTCATTTTGTCAGTTTGGTAAGTCACAAATATTTATTGTCTACTCTTTGCCGGGATTCTGTGCCAGGCCCTGTGGTATCATATGGTCTGTTCCCTCAAGTGTCTTATAGACTTGCCACCTAGTTAACTCCTTTTTATCCCTCAGGTTCACTTAGATATCCCTTTGTAGAGGAAACTAGCGAAGACCCAGTTAAGTGCCCAGTTTCTATTCCCATAGCAGCCTGTATGTCCCCGTTTTCCCAGCCTTATCACACTACATCAACATTACTTGTTTGCTTCTCTGTGCCCCCTACTAGTCGGTAAACTCCATGAGAGCAGAGAGTGTATGTTCCTGGCCAATGTTGTTTCTTCACCATTTAACACAGTGCCAGGCACAGTAGGTGCCCAATAATTACATTAACTGAATCAATGATCATCTTGCCTAAATTTTGCTTCGACCTTACCACTGCTCCTATTTATATTCTTTGCTTCATTTTTTAGTGCCTGTGTTTAATTATTTCTTCTGTGTGTGTGTCAGTGCTGCCTGACCCTAATTGGGTAAGACATTGTCTATTTAATCAATCTTTTTCCATGACCAGAACGAACATTCATGTGATCAAGCCTTTAAACTCAGAACAACTTGTTCTGAAATTAAATTATTTTAAGCTCAAGGGCAGGAACTACAGAGTTTTCTTTTCTATTCTGTCACACCCTGATTCTCTACGTAAAAAGATATTCAATAAATAGTAAGTAATAGAAAATGTGATTTCAGAGAATATATTGACTAGAAATAGCAGTGGACTAGCTAACGCATCTGATAGTTTTAGAGAGGCAACATAATCAATAGCTCAAACTTTGGCAGATTTGGCACCAGCCAGATCTGGATTTGAATGTTGGCTCTGCCATTGACTTTGTGGTTCTGAGCCTCAGTTTCTCCATCTTTAAAATAGAATTAATAAAACTTACCTCAATGGGGTCTTAGGAGGGATAAGTAGGATAAAATTTTAAAACACCAGGCACATAGCACAGCGGTATACAATAGTTGTTTTATTATATTCTTCCTAGCCAATTTATAGTCTTTATTAAGATAAAATAGGAGATTCTTTACATTTGTATATTATGCCTACATATTTATTGACTTATTTTCTTCTACAAAAAAGAGATATTCTTAAATAAATGTAAAAGCCTCCGAGTCTTTATACTTCTGGGCACATTGGAGTGCATGCAGTAAACAACTGATTTTATTGTTCCAGCTCCCAGAGATGGAGAAATCTGAGTGGACCAGAGTGTCAAAAGAGTACAACTCTGCATATAGCCTTCAGTCAGCTGGCCACTAAGAAGTTCCAATTCCAAAATGAGAAAGTCCTACTTAAGTTAAGGAGAGTCGGCCACTTTAAACTGGAAGGCAGGAGTTGTCATTTCATTTTAAAGGAAAAAACTGCTCCTATGATATGCTTTTCAAAGCATAACAGTGAAGTTGAAAATGAAATCTTTTAAAATGTGTATTTTTATTTTTTTTAAAGCAGTGTTGAAATCATGGTATTTGGAGTGGAGACTAGAGTTGGGAATGAGTTGCCTTAAAATCTCGTTCTTGAACTCTATCATTACATCTCCACGCAAATAAGGGAATTATAACTCAAAATAATCTTGCACATAGTACATGCAAAAAATGTAACCTAATTCTAGTGTTTAGATTTCTATGGCATTCTCTTTTTCAGAATTAATTACAAATAATATCTGGGAGAGTTGATTAAGTTATGCTGTTTTATTCCCTGTATGATAACTACAAATTGAGAAATCATTAAATATTTGAAGTTGGGTTAACTTCTTGAAGTAAAATCTGAAAATTAAGAGAGGGAAAATTACACACACACAGACGCATATGTATATATTTAAGATTCAGAGGAAGCCAAATTTACTTCCCTCAATCACAGACAGGGCTAGACAATTGCAGTTCTTTGCTGGAGCAAAGCCAGCCCACAACAGTTACTGCAGCTCACAGCAAATCTGAATGTCTCTCTGCAGGCAGGAAGACCCAGAAATAGCCCACAGAAGTTGGAAGCCAACTTTTCACGGTTCCTTCTGCTAAAACTCCCATCAGGGACATCACTCTTCCTCCCATAGGAGGAGTAACAAGATGAACAGAGCCTGGATATATTCTTTCCACACTTTTCCCTCTGGGAGAAAGGGCTGGAAATTTCCTCTATGAAAACATGAGGAGCTTGTATTTATATGTGTGTGTGTTATATTGCCTGACACTATTGTGCAATAATTTTTTTGTTTAATCTCTCTCATACACATATATACATGTGTATGTGTATACATACACACATGTATTTTATACTTTCTCTTTAAATATGTATGTATATGTATACATACAGCTCCTCACACACTCCTTATGAGAAAGGGGGAGAGAGAGAATAAACAGAAAATAGAAGGAAATTTTTCAATTGTTTCAAGTTTCAAAGTGAAAAGTCAGAGTAGTCATAAAAGTCTGGGAACATCAGCTAATTTACTGAAGATAAGTTGCCATCATCATTTCTATTTATCTTTGATTTTCCATTGTTTTGATTAACATTATTATCATAATATTATGTCACCAAAGTCATCAATAATTTAAATATTGATCATGATATCACTCACTTTTAGAATATTAGGTAAGTATGGGAATCCCCTAAGAAGTACATTTTCACTTTTCATATAGCTTTAGATCCATTTTTATGTAACATTTATTCATTTCTGGTTTGTTTTCCATGTTTTTTTCCAGAAAGGATTGGAGTAGCATTAGGTTATAAATTCCTGTATTTATATACTTGATTGTGCTTTCAGAATCTTGAGGGATAAAGTCTTCAGTGAATAAATATCTGTTTCCTTATTTTAAAGGTCAAAAATTCCATCCATATTATCCATCATCTAAGTCTTTTTAAAAACACTTGGTAACTTTAGTGTTGTATATAATTCATGAATACATAAACCATGACATCCACAGCATTTTTATATAAGGACTTAAAAAAATCTGAGGATGTGACTGTATTAGTTTTCTTTTGGAATTTTTTCCAAGGGAAGTAGCTTGAAGTAATTAAATAATAAAAATAGTTTACATGTAAATTTATTGTTTATTTTATTATTAAATTATTTTTATTTACATACTCCTTTTTATTGTTTGCATTCTCTGCTAAAGGATACCAGATGTCAACATAAATTGAAGATGTGATCATAAATTTTCTAGACAAAGTCGCTGTGCTTTGAATTTAATAAGACTAGAGAATAAAGGAAGAAATGTTATTTATGCTTGCCCAGACAGCTGAAATATAAAGAACACTATTAAATATCACCGACTCACATTTTCACTTTTAATTACTTTTTAAATTCTAATTGAATTAATTTGCTCTGTTTTATAATATAAATAGGGCATTTTTATAAAATAGAAGAGATTCTTTATAAGTCCTAATAGGTTCCATAATTCTCTTTGTGTTTTCTTTCAGTCATTTTTAATTTTAAGAAATTTGTTAGTTTGTACTTTTATTTCTGTACACATTACTGATATTTAATGAAAGATTCCAGTAACTAAACTGGCATATAACTTTCTTAAGGAACTTATATATTCTTGTTAGAATATTATTTGTGCTTATTATTAATAACTATTGTTATTACATGGGAAGATTGAATTATATTGAAGTACTAATAGCTTTGCCTTTATTGAACCTTTAGAAGAAATAAATGGCTTTTCTAAAAACAGCTCTTTGATCTATTTAAATTTTAGCTCAGTAAATAGGTGATCAAAGAGTATCCTTATTGTCCCTAATATCATTGTGTTGGGGAGGTGTGTTGGGGGTGCGGGGGCGGGATTTGTATTCTTTTTCTTTTCTCTCTTTCAGTGTACTAGGTCATTGTCTGGTGTCCATGGCCAGCAGCGAAAGGGCTCACCACCGTGTTCCCAGGCTTGCTGCAACCAGCCCTGCTGTTTCTGCTCCGGAGGGCAGAGGAGGAGGCCTCTCCTGTCTCCATGACAACCATGTGTCCTCCGGGAAGCTGCTAGCAGCTAAAGACCTTTTGAGAGCTGGGGGAGGGGCAGTTTCTGAGGAAAATCTCACCTCATTTCCCCTCTTTCCAGTGCACTTTGCTTGATTGTGCCTCTCTTCTGTGTTTCTACATAGTGCTGTCACCAAAAAGCGACACATCCAAAACCTTATTGCATAAACAAAAAAGCCACAAGACAAGGATTTTTTTGAGCATCTGGCACATAGTTTCACATTCTCCTTCCCCGTTTTGTGTTAACTTGAACTTAGTCTCTAGTTCTCCAATTCCCTGAAATGATTTAAATATTAATGATCATTGGAAAGCCAAACACTGGCTTAGCCTGGGAATATTGTTGCTATACATGATGAATGTTTGAAAGGAAACAATGTTTCTTTCTTTGCTTTTTGTTTAAACAGACTTACTAGTATAATTTAAAATTGTAGCCCCGCACAAAAAAACTGTTTTATCATTTGACAACATAGATGTGTGCCATATATACTATATAAACCTAAATTTGCTAAGTTAATGCATTAGGGGGTGAGCATTTGATTTACATTTGCCACAAATTCTCAGCAATATTTTACATATATACTTATTCCTTTAAAGAAGCTCTGTTCCCAGAAAATAAGTATATTTTTATTTTGCCTGTGACTATACCTGGTAATGATAGTGGGCTGGTACAGTGATCTTTCCTCTGTTCTCTATACTTCTTCTCGAGGCAATCTATACCAGTATTGTGGCTTCAACTAGCATCCTGAGTCAAATGAATCACAATTTGTATCAAAGTTGTCTTGCGCCCTCTTTAGCTTGGTGTGGTGGCTTTATGTGGAACGAATTCAGATAAACTGGAACTACGTTTCCCAGAATTCTCTTTCTAGTATGGCTTTGGTTTAGCATTGCGCACAGGGCGGAACTGCAGCAGCTGCCATATTGTTTTATGTTCTGAGGCTGGCCGGTGGCCCCAAGCAGTGTGCTGCAGTATGCCTGTTGCTGCTTCTCTGGGGGAGCAGCCGGGGCAGCACCTGGTCCTGCAACTCCTCTAGCTCCCGTCAGATCGTCTCCTTCACGTTCTCTGGGTCCTGGACCAGGCCGATGTGCAGCTCCGCGTTGCAGGAGGCCAGCTTCTCCGTCAAGTCACCCACCATCTTGATCTCTTTTTGGCTGCTCTGAATGCTGGGCCAGGTGCGTGTGCAGGAGAAACGTGACTAACTTGAAGGCAGAAATAAACAAATCCACAGTTATATAGGAGATTTTAACCTACTTTTCTCAGTGACTAATAGAATAAGCAGACACTCAGTAAATACAGAGATGATTAAACACTAAATATGTAGGTCACTGTACCTTACAATTGCAGAATAGACATTGTTTTCAAATAGATACGGAACACTTGCAGAAAAGGACTATATGCCATCTATAAAATGAGACTCAATAAGATTTTATTTTATTTTTCAAATTTTATTTTATTGTGGTAAGAACACTTAACATGAAATCTACCCTCTTAACACATTTTTAACTGGACAATACGTTGTTGTTGACTGTAAGTACAATGTCGTACAGCAGATGTCTAGAGTTTATTCATCTTGCTTAACTGAAATGTTACTGAACCAGGTTCCTTTTGCCCACTGCTTGATTATGCCAATCACCGAGATGAGGAGTTTGCAAAAAAAAAAGGATTTAATTATAAGGTGGCCAAGCGAGGAGGCAGGAGAATCAATCTCAGATCCGCCTCCCTGAAAATGGGGTTTGAGGGGTATTTATGGGATGACAGGACAGGGGTGGTCTGAAGTGTGAGAATAGATGATTAGAGGTAAGGAGAAGTGAGGTAATGATCTGCGCAAGCAAGCCTAGTCAAGCTTCATGCCTCTTCATAGGAGCATAATGGCGGCATTACCATGATCTGAGGGTGGAACTTTTAGCTCCTTGATGTCAAAAAGGTCACTTGTTGACCATTTGCACAGGCTCAGTTGATGGGTTGGTGGTCTCAACCTGCCTGAACTGGACAAGTTCCTGAAGAACTCAAGCCCCCTACCCATTACCATAGTGACCCAAGCCTTAGAGATGTTATCTATAGGGTGGTTTTTAGTAATGCATTATCTAACTACTTTTGCAAACAAACAACTGAGTATTGTTGAAGCAAGTTGGCCCCCTGGTTTCAGAAACTTTATCCCTGTTGATTAGTAACTCGCCATTTTCCCCTCCCTCAGCCCTGACAACCACCATTCCAATCCTTGAATCTATGAATTTGATTATTTTAGATACCTCGTGTAAGTAGAATTATGCAGTATTTGGCTTTCTGTGACTGGCTCATTCCACTTAGCATAATATTTATCCATGTTGTGTCGTATTGCAGAACTTCTTTCCTAAATAATATTCCGTTATATATACCACTTTTTTTTTTGAGGAAGATCAGCCCTGAGCTAACATCCATGCCAATCCTCCTCTTTTTTTGCTGAGAAAGACCAACCCTGAGCTAACATCTATTGCTAACCCTCCTCCTTTGTTTCCCTTTTTCTCCCCAAAGCCCCAGTAGATAGTTGTATGTCATAGTTGCACATCCTTCTAGTTGCTGTATGTGGGACGCCGCCTCAGCATGGCCAGACAAGCGGTGCATTGGTGCACGCCCGGGATCTGAACCCGGGCTGCCAGTAGCGCAGCGTGCACTTAACCGCTAAGCCACGGGGCTGGCCCCCCACCTTTTCTTTATCACTTCATCTGTTGATGGACATTTAGTTTGTTTCCACATCTTGACTATTTTGAATAGTGCTGCAATGAAAATGATAGTGTTAATATCTCTTTGAGATCCTGATTTCAATTCTTTTAGATAGATAACCAGAAGTGGGACTGATGGATCATATGGTAGTTCTATTTTTAACTTTTTGAGGAAACTTCATACTGTTTTTGCTAGCATCTACACCATTTTGCATTCCCACCAACATTGTGCAAGAATTCCAATTTCTCCACATGCTTGCCAACACTTGTTGTCTTCTTGGATGTGTAGATTAATGTTTTTCACCAAATTTGGGAAGTTTTCAGCCATTATTTCTTCAAATGTTTTTTCTTTCTTTAATTCTCTCTTCTCTCCTTTGGCACCGCCATTACACGTATGTTTGTGTGCTTAATGGTGTCTCACATTTCTCTGAGGCTGTTTATTTTTCTTCATTTTTTTCCTCCCTCTGTTCTTCACATTGCATAATCTCTATTGATCAATCCTCAACTATGCTGATTTTTTGTTCTGCCGTCTCAAATTCACTATTGAACTCCTGTAATGAACTTTTCACTGTAGTTATTGTGTTTTTCAACTCTAGAATTTCTTTCTTTTTTTTTTTTTTTTGTGAGGAAGATCAGCCCTGAGCTAACATCCATGCTAATCCTCCTCTTTTTTTTGCTGAGGAAGACCGGCTCTGAGCTAACATCTATTGCCAATCCTCCTTTTTTTTTTTCCCCAATGCCCCAGTAGATAGCTGTATGTCATAGTTGCACATCCTTCTAGTTGCTGTACGTGGCACGCGGCCTCAGCATGGCCGGAGAGGTGGTGCGGCGGTGCGCACCTGGGATCTGAACCCGGGCCGCCAGTGGTGGAGCGCGAGCACTTAACCGCTAAGCCACGGGGCCGGCCCCAACTCTAGAATTTCTGATCCCTCCTACCCTGCAAGGTTTTTGTTATTGCTTGCTTTTTTTTTTTTTTTTTTTTGCTTTTAATTTTTTTATGAATTTGGCTGAACTAATTTTGTAAAGTCTGTTTCCTCTATAGTGTGCAGCCTCTGATTTCTCTGCTCGGATTGTTTTCTCTTATTTTCTCTCTTAGCCTGGATGTCTTGGTGTTGCCCTTGGGTCAGCATTAGTCACTTATTGGTCAAAGGTTGTGTTTGAGCTCCCTTAACCAGTAAGATTTTTACCCTTTGCTGTTGGATATATGTGTGGCTTGGAGGTTGTTATCTCAGTTCAGGGACTTTGAGAATTTGGCTGCATGTTCAGCTAGGGACTAGTAACTTGGAATTTTCCTCTCTGATTGTTCCTGAGGGAGGAGAACCTTAGACATGCACACAGTCTTTCAGACTGCAGGGATGAATCTGAAATTATTTTTTATCCTGGCCTCCTAGGAGTCACCCGTCGGTCAGAATAGTTTATCCTTCAGTCAATGGTTAAAGGTTGTGTTTAAGCCCCTTATGCAAGTGAGCCTTCTGTCCTATATAGATGGGTTTGTGTGCAGTTCAGGGAATGCTTTCATAACTGCCCCATGTCTTGTTCTGATTTCTCCTGAGTAGGTGAAGCCTGGTGCATATACACAGCTTCTTAACCTATAGAATTTGCTGCGACCTCAGGAGGGCTCTTATCAGCTTTGTCTTTCCTTGATTCACTCTATTAAACTTCTGGGTGCTCTGTTGTTTTGCTTCTATCATGGAGCTACTAGTCTCCTCTTAATTACTGTCCACCAAGATTGGTCTTCTTTTCAGTAACACCCTTAGACATGGAGTTCTGCACTTTTTGTTCGAAATAAAGTCAGTCCCCTCAGGAACTGCTCTAGAGCTCTTTGTTCTTATGGCCTGCCTTCTCTGGACAGAAACCCCACGCCAGTACCTGGCATGAATTGGAGGCAGGGTCCTGCTTTTCTCATAATGACACCCCTCTTTAGAAGTGGGCACTCAATGGTGAGTGGCAACCCTTGATCTAGACTTGCCCCTCCTGTAGTCTAAACACTGCCCTATGAGTGAGCTGTGGTGGAGGCAGGTGGGGCCCCGGTATTCTTGATCTGCCACACCTGGGATAGCACTTCTACTCTGTGAATGGGTCTGGGTGGGGGAAAAGACACCCAGTCCTCTCAGCAGTGCCCGTCTGGAATAGAATTCCTGCAATATGTGGATGGGGTGGGAGATGAGGATGAAAAATGAAGGGGCAGAGGGATTCCTGCGTTCTTGGAGTGCCCAGGGTAAAGCTTCTGAATCATGGAACTGGGGATAGGGGAAGAGAGTGAGTTGTGGCTGAAATGCCACAGACTCTCACTGTTCTTACCGATATTTAGTCGATTTTCTTGAAGGAATCTTTCTCCATTTGCTGTGTGCCCTTTGGACAGTTTCCAGAGACCTTAAATAATTAATCTTAACAATTTTCACTACTTAAATAGTTGTTTTGCTGGTGAGAGAGTCCACTCAGTTTCGTACCCAGCCATTCTAGAAGAGTCATCTATGTTACATTTTTAATATATTGCTGGATTTGGTTTTCTTATATATATATATATATATATATATATATATATATATATATATAATTTTTTTTTTTTTTCATTTATGTTAAGAGTAAAATTGGCCAATTATTTTTCTTTCTGTTATTGGCCTTGTCTGCGTTTGGTGTCAAAATTTAGTATAGCTTCTAGGATGGGTTTGGGAATGTTTCTTCTTTTTTTAATCTGTGGAAGAGTTTGTATATGAATATCTTTTCATTGAAATTTGATACCATATGTATCTAGTCTCTCTTTGTATGGCGTGTGTGTGTGTGCATGTGTGTGTGATTTTAACCATTGATTAAGTTTCTTAAAGGTTATAAGTTTTTCAAAAATTTTTATTATTTTACTTCAGTGTTGGCGTGCTATTTTTCTCAGAATATATTGATTTTCATTTGTCTATTTTTCAAAACTTTTAAAATACAGCAGTTTATTGCACTTTATTATTATTTTAATCTCAGCAATACCTGTAATTTTGTTCCTTTTTTATTCCTTATTGTTTACTTTTTTTGATCAATCTTGCCAGAGATTTAAAATATATTAATTTTATTGCAAAGAACCAATATTTGTCTTTGTTCATTCTATTACTTATTATTTTTGTATTTCATTAAGTTTTCTTTCTGTCTATCCATCTATCCATCTATCTATCTATCTATCTATCTATCTATCTATCTATCTAATCTTCTTGCTTCTAGTTTCCTTGGAAGTATTCTTACATTTTTAAATTATCCCTCAGCTCACTAAATTAGCCATTTTTATTTTCCACTAAAAAATTTCTGACTATAAATTTACCTCTAAGTACTACTTTAGCTTCATCTCACAATTGCTATGGTATAGTATTTTTATATCATCAAACTCTATTTTCTAGCTTTCATTTTATTTCTTTTTTAGCCTGGAGTTATAAAGAAGTGTATTTTCAGATTTGTTAATTTCTGTTGATCTTTCTTCAAGTTTATTGACATTTTCTTCTATCATTTCTAATATGCTAGATTAGATTTTGATGTCGGATATTGTATTTTTCAATTCTCAAATTTTCTTTTGGTTCCTTTTATGGTTTCCATTTTTCTTCTGATATTTCCTATCTGTTTGTTTATTATGAACATATATTTCTTTTACAATCCTTGAATATAATTAAATCAGTGGTTTGGAATTCTTGCCTGTTAAATCCAACACTTGTGCTTCCATTGTTTGCCTTTAACTTTGAGTATTGTGAAAGATATCTTGCAGATTCTCTGGCTTCTCTTCTGTTCATCTGAAGAATATTGGCTGAGCTCAACTCTAGACTATCTTCTCTGCAGAGGACAGCAAATGAAAACTCTGGATCTTTAAGCCTTAGCATAGCTGCTTTAAATCTGCCCCACACATGCAAAGTTCAGGGGTCAGCCAGAGAACTTAGATTAAATGCTGAATTTGGGGCTTCCCTTCTTTGTTTCTGTCACTCTTCAGCTGTTGTGGTTGTTTCAAACTCTTTCCTCTGATTTCTGAACAAGTAAGACTGCAGATTTCTGTCTGATTTTCAGCTCAGTGCTGACTGGGTCCTGACCTCAGACAAAACCCATAACAAACAGGAAACTCATCTAGTGCCATTTTCTTTTCCAATTTTCTGGCTTTTTGGGGTCACTGTCTAGTACGTAAAGATAATTGTATTTTGTTCAGGATTTATAGTTGTTATTTATCAGAGCATTGGTCTGATATTAGCTACCTTACCATCTCCAGGAGAGGAAATAAGAAGTGCATTTTTTTGTGTGTGTGAGGAAAATTAACCCTGAGCTAACATCCATTGCCAATCCTCCTTTTTTTTTTTCTTGCTGAGGAAGATTGGCCCTGGGATAACATCCATGCCCATCTTCCTCTACTTTATATGGGATGCCACCACAGCATGGCTTGACAAGCGGTGCGTTGGTTGGTGCCCGGGATCCGAACCTTCGAACCCTGGGCCACTGAAGCGGAGCACACAAACTTTTAGCTGCTATGCCATCGGGCTGGCCCCAAGAAATGCATTTTTAAGCCTTCAAATGTGTTCCAAAAAGTTAGCTCTGTGTGAAACCAATTCTTTGAAATTTTTTGATACTTGCTTTCTGGTCTCTTATTTAATGCATTTTAATAAATGTGATGTGCATCTGAAAGAAATTGAGACTTTTTCAAATGTTGTTGCAGAGTTCTTTAGTTGTCTAATAAGTGAAGATAATTGTAATCAAAGATTACATATCCTTTTAGGTCTTTCTGTCCACTTGAGCTATCAGTTGTTCAGGGAATTATGTTAAAATCTTTCACTGTGTGATAGATTTGTCTACTTCTCCTTGTGATTGAATAAATTTTTGAGTTACATATTTTAAAGAGAAGTTCAATAGGTGCATACGGTTTAAAATTGCTATGTCTTAGAGTTTTAAACTTATTTTGTCTATAATAATGTAAATATGTAAGTATTCATTCTGTTAGTATTTGTCTGACAATTTTTTAATCCTGTTACTTTTAACCTTTCTGTATTTTTGTTTTAAGTTTATTTTAAATAGCTAGATTGTAAAAATCAACCTGCTATTCTTTGCTTTTTAACTGGACAGTTCAATGTATTTACTGGTAATTGCTGACGTATTACTGACATATTTTTATAGATATCACCAATGCCATGGTGTTTCACTGTATTCTGTGATGGAGTTTTTCTCTGGAGTGTACCATTTTTCTAGAATACACTGCGTTCTTCCTCTGGAGTTGTGTAACACCATCATCCTGGATATCAAGCAGTATGATGCAGTGATTAAGAGATCTGGAGCCAAATTTCTTGGATTTATATCCCTGTTGTGGTTCTTCCTAGCAATGCATCCTTGGGCAAGTTAAGAATATTACTTGTGTCTCAGTTTCTTCATAGCTCTTATCTTCCTAGGGATAATGTGAGGATTACCATGCAAAGTATTTGAAAAATGATTAGATTAGAATGTAGTAAGCATGCATTACATGCTGACTATTGTTAATTTCTTCCAGGTTATTTTGTACAAATATGTTATTTTTTCCTATTTTTCTCTTCCTTTGTGTGCTTTTGAATTTATTAAATATCCAGTTATTCCATTCTCCTCCTATACTAGTTTTAACATTTTTTATTCCATTTCTTGTGTTTCCACAGATATCCTTGAAATTTTAGTAAACATTTTCAGCAAAGTTTAAAGTTAATATTTTTGCTATCCTTTTGAACAATGCAGAGACCTTAGAATTCTTGAACCCTATCAACATCCCTCCCAGCTTACATGAAAATATTTTACTCTTTTAGCTCTATCTTTTAGTTTTAACAACACAAGTAAGAATTATTATTGCTTTTTGCCATCAGTCCTTGTTTGCATTATCATGTTAATCACAGGTTTACAGTTTTGTTTTTTGGTCTCAACATCCCTTTCTGCATCTTAAAACTTTCTGATGAAATAATTTTTCTTCTTGAAGTATATCTTTCAGACATTTCTTTTGTGCGAATATATTGGTAATAAACTGTCTCCCTTTTTTGTTCATCTGGAAATGTTTTCATTTCTCCTTTATTCTTAAAGATAGTTTTTCTGAATATAAAATACCCAGACCCAGTTTAACAGACATTTTCTTACAACATTTTTGTTATTGCTGTTATAGTCTAATTGTTCTGTTTAGTTTGTCTTTCTTTTCTGTTTACTTTTAACATTTTCCCTTGGGCTTCATTGTTCTGAAATTTTATTAAGATGTGCCAGGGTATGGTTGTCTTTTGTTTATCTTGATTAGGATTTTTTGTCATTCCTGAATGTTAGAATTTGTGTCCATTATCAACAATGGAAAATTCTGTCATTATGTGATCATATATTTGATCCCCTCATATTTTAATTCTCCTTTTGAATTTCAATTATGTTACACCTTCTCACACTTGCTTAAATTCTCTTAAAGTGTTTTGTGTATTTCATATTTTTGCCTTTGCTGTTTTGCTTGTAAGTTTTTCAGATTCTAATTCACTATTTCTCTCTTCAGTTTCTTATAACCTGCTATTTAAGTCTTCTATTTTGTTTTAATTTCAGATATTATATTCTCTATTTCTAGAAATGGCATGATATTGTCTTTCAAGGATGTTTCATAATTTTTTATCTCTCACTCATTGTTCTGTTTATTTTGGGGTAGTGTAAGTTCTCCAACTATGTTCTTTTAGGTCAAAATTGTCTTGGCCTTACTCAGTCCTTTGTTTTTCAATATAAATTTCAGAATCAGGTTGTCAATTCCTATAAAACAAAAAGCCTGCTTGGATTTGAGATTTTTGTTGGAATTGCAATGAAAATACATTATATATATATATATACATATATATATGCACACATTCATTTACATCACATACATTCATATGGAGAGAAAAATGGGCTATTTAAGTGGTGAAAATTGGTGAAAAATGGGCATTCTGGTTTTCAAATAATGTAGCAAAAATACATACATCTCAGTTTGTATATGACTTCTTAATAATATTGAATTTTATCATCCATGGTATCTCTCTTTGATTTAGATCTGCCTTAATATCCTTTAGTATTGTTTTATTCATAAATTTATTTAATAAATCATTATTAATATTTTAATCCCTCTTTTGTTTTTTTTAACACTATTAAACATACTTGTGTCTTATATCTGAGGGCTGTGGCTATGTTCTCCCTCTCTCACTCTGCAGCTTTGTTTTCTCTTTGTTTGTTTTGTTATATCTCTCATTGTGAGTTCATTTTGCTTGGACTTGATTTGTGGGAAATCTTTGAGGCTTGGCTGAGGTGTGGTCTTGAAAAGATTTCTGTTAGTTTCTACCAGGATCCTAGAACCACTAGCAACTTGTTTCTACTTTAAATTGAATTTTTGGCTTGTGGTATTTTGTACTAAGCGGATAGTATAAATTTGGCCCATAAATTCAGGCCTATGACTATGAATCTTGAGAGACTTTTTTCCGCAAACCTAGAAGTAAGACAAGACAGAAAAGTTTCCTTGCCAAGTTTCCATTCTATCTGCTTTTGCGAGGTTGATTTTAAAAAATGCCTTCTTTAAGTGTGTTACTTTTTGTGGGTCTTGAATTTATTTAGGATCTCTAACCCCTATTGAATCCAAATTTTTGTCTTCTGTTTCCTGTATGCAGGCAATTAAAACCGAGCTGTAGGTCACTGGGATCAATAGAAGCCCACAGAATAGTCTCTGACTTCAGTGCTTTGCTTACCTCTCACTATCAGCTGCAGGGAATTTCCCTTGCTTTCTTGCAAAGCCAACCATGTATTAAAATGGTCTTTTAAAAATATTTTATTCTCTGTTTTTAGCTATTTTATGATAGGAAGCTTTTTGGATAGTTGTCCCATTATATGCTGGAAATGTACATTCATAGCAAAATCCTAAAGTAATCAGTACATTACCAGTGTACCCATGAATTATTAAAGTGAAGAATATGTACTTAATTAAGGTAGTGAAATAAAACCTGACTGTGTTTTATCCATGTAACATATTTCTAATTGAGGACAACTGAGTAAAACTATTCTTTCACTGAAAGAATTAATGAAATGAAGTTTTTTGTTTTGGTAGTTTCTGTTACGTAATAGACATTACTTGTAAACCACAGTTACAAGCTATGCAGTATTTCCAAGATATTTGTATGTTGTTCAACTGATTGTAACGGTGGATTATCTGAATTTAGATGCTAATAAGTTTGAGAGTTATCCTCATTAAGAACTGGAAAAAATTTACTGGTATTGTTGTTTGGAAAAAATTTACTGGTACTGTTGTTTGGCGCTTAAATATTTTTGTATGTTCACACGAGAATCAATTCTACTAGCGATATATCTGAAAACTGATACTCACATACTCTGCTAGTCATTGCTGATGAAAGAAAGAAGGGTGGAAATTAATAAGATGCATCCCGTACCTTGAATGTACTACAATCTATTAGAAGAGAAATGCAAAGGAAGTAATACAGCACAGTATTAACACACCATCTTAGATGCACATTAGGAAGTCTGAGGAGAAAAGCTTTATGCTATTTGGGGAGATCTGAGGAAACTTCCTAAAAGATGATGACATTAGATCCAGTTCTTGAAAGATGGGCAACAATTTGCCAGAGGAAAAAAGAGAGGGAAGGACGTTTCAGGTAAAGACTGTAGCACGTGCCAAGACAGGAAAGATGTCAAAAAATTGTGTAATTGGAGATTATGTGATTCCGTGGGGAGGAGCCATGAGTTATGGAGTCACGGCAAATGACAGATGATAGCAGTGGGATATGTGAGGGCAGATTATGCAGGGGTTTTACTCTATAATAAGGAAGGGAAATTTGTTCTCTGAGCAATGGGGTGCTGTCAGGTTTAGAAGGTTTCAAATGTGTACTTCAGTATGTCACCTGGCAGAATTACGGAGGACAGAGAGAGTCTCTACAGAAGAGGAGAGGAGAAATACTGCTGACAAAAGGACACATAGGTGTCAGTAACAACAAAAATTTGGAGGCATCAAGTCATTAATTCCTTTCTCTGTGAAAATAATAAAATGTTTTAGATGTTGTTGTAAGAAAATGATGTGCATCTTTTATTCTTTTGCAATAAAAATAGTATTCTAGGGAATACAAGACTTAAGCCCAACTCGTTGAAGTTTTGTGGCAAATGTTAATGACAAAAAGTAAGTACACTTGTGGTTCCAGACAATTTCACAAATGACTAATGGTTTCTTTGTTTTAATCTCTTCTGTTATATATCAGGTGTTGTTTTTTAGAAATCTGTAACATCATAACAAAGAAATAATAGCCATCCTTTTGATTTTTTAAGGCATCCTTCAATCCTTTATACCTTTATGCTATAAAATCTTTGAGGGCAAGAAGATTTTTTTCTTAATGTGGCTAAAGTCAAGGCCAAATGCTGTGTTTCTGTCTATTGAAAATTGTCTGAGTAATGTTTTAAAAGGTATATTGACAATATACATTTTTCTTATTAAGTATTACCCGTATAGAGGAAATTACGCATTTTGACTAGGCAATTTGATTTTAACATAAAATTTTAGAATTCAAGTCCTACTAGAGACAACATCCCGATTCAGTAGAGGAGGAATCTGAGGGCCAGAATTTGATTTGCCTGAATTACCTTGCTGATTTGATACCCGAACTGAAAATAAAAGACAAGTGTTAGAACTCTCGGTCCAGTTCTGTTTTCCATTTTCCATTTCCACAAAAATGGTCAGCAAGAACTTTCTTTATGATTGTTACTGAGTAGTTTGAAATGCATAAGAATGATTTTCATGTTATTTTATGGTATCCTGGTTATTTGAAAATTAGTGAAACATATAAATTTATATGTCCATTATCTTTTTGCTACATTATTTGAAAACCAGAATGCCCATTTTTCTCTCCATATGAATGATTTTTCTTTACTGAAGGGCAGCCGTTTAGTATCACTTATTGGTGAACTTAAGTTTCTTTAATTTCATAGTATTGTTATTTCTATGTCCAACTTGATTAATTCTACCACTTTTTAGAATAGAATTCTATCATTAAGTTTAATAATAGAAGTATTTTTCTTGTGGAAGTAGTTATTTCAAAAATTTATCAAATTACATTAGTAGCTCTATAGTCTGTACGTTATTTTCAGAATATCCTTTACCTAGGTATGTTTTTTAAAGTATTGTTTTTGGCAATGGAAGATCTTCTGACTATTTTAGAAGATTATCATTCAAATATAATGCTTATCAATTAATAAATTGCTTGGCTAATGATTCTATAATAAAATGCATGAAAAGGCTGAGGATTTTGCAGAGTAATACTTGACGTCTCTGCGGTGTTGTTGAGATCTGAAAATTGACTTGAGCAGAAAGAAGCCAATGAATTCCAGTGAGGTCACCTTATATTGTTTATGTTGGGAAACTATGAAATGCATATTTAGACCCAATTCATCTTCAAAAAACTATGCATTACAACTGGAGTTTTCCACTGAGAGTAAATGTTTGGTTTTGACCTGACATAAATCCAAGAGACCCTGAAAAAAATGTTAATATAAATTCTTGGGGCCGGCCCGGTGGCGCAAGCGGTTAAGGGCGTGCACTCCGCTGCGGCAGCCCGGGGTTCACTGGTTCGGATCCAGGGCATGCACAGACGCACCACTTGTCAAGCCGTGCTGTGGCGGCGTCCCATATAAAGTAGAGGAAGATGGCATGGATGTTAGCCCAGGGCCAGTCTTCTTTAGCAAAAAGAGGAGGATTGGCAGATGTTAGCTCAGGGCCGATCTTCCTCACACACACACAAAAAAATGTTAATATAAATTCTCAATCACTGCATCATTAATACTTTATGTGTAAATAAGAGTTCATAAAATGCATTTAAGTAACAAAGTATGTAACATTTATTAACTACCAAGAAATTTGGAGATGGCATTAATTACATTGAGAGGAGTTGAGATTAAAATGTTTACAGCCAAGGGAATTAATTGAAATTGACAACCATTGTAGATGGCTACTATTATTGTTATTGTACCTGCAGGTTGGAATATGTGGACTTGATCCTTTGCACACACAAAAGTTCACAAAATCTGTTAGTAGCCTTTATTCTCTAGTACTGTTGGTATATCGTGTTATAAAATCCATGTGAACTTTTATGTATACAAATGTCAGACCAAGCACAGGTTTCATTAATTATATATATTTTAAACTTCCAACAATGAAAAAAAACCAGAAGCCAAGAAATTAAATGCAATAAAAAATGAAATGTTTATTCTTTTGGCTCAATAATGACGTAGCTCACCATTCTTTTTTGTAATAACAATTCCCTGCATGCAGTTCATCAATACACTACAAGTAGATAGTTTTGTAAAAGGAATTAACATTAAACTTTTGGTTTGTGCAAAAAATAAGAATTTATATCATGTTAGGTAATTGCACAACTTTGCCACTTTGTTCATGGCTGAAAAGGACAAAGCCCATGTTTTATCTCTGATAGCTTTAGTGCAGCAGGAATTAAAAAAATAAGACTAGTCTGCATAAGCAAATACTACAAAAGTTGAGTTAAAAAAAAATCTTCCATGAATAAAGGGTTATATAGAGGCAACCATAGTTGGTAGAAAAGGATGTAGGTTTGAATTTTTGACCAATGTATCTCCTGTTGGAATGGTAGAAAATGTGTTATAACAAAGAAATCCACAAAACCCATTGTCTAACTTTTATTTTAGGAAATTATCCATTGAAAAGTCTTATGGATTCAAAAGTTTGGAGTTGTGATTAAAAATAAAAAGCAAAAGCATAAAGTAAAATAAATTGCCATGTCATCAACCTGAAAATAATTTTCTTATGTACAAAATGCAACAAATAAAATTGATTATGTTTTTACATTATTTATATTTAAACAAGTTTTGGACATATTTTCAGCAAAATATGGAGTATATGTTTTGACGATAGGCAGTACGTAGCGTGTTTCCTTGAAATCTAGAAAGACACCATATGACACTCAAGTTGAATTAAAAATGCAAAAGTAAAGGTGCTTTTAAATAACTACAAGCTATTCTGCTTGACATACTAGACAGAGCTGGTTGAATTCACTCTACTACCAACATATGACTTCTTCTAACCAAGACATGTGAAGAATGGATTGAGTAAAATAGAGCAGCATAGGCAATAGTAACATGCATTAGCAATAGTCTTCAAACTATTTATGTTTAATGAAAGGTACAAGATACATCCCTGTTGGAAGCTCGCAAAAGACACATACACTGTGGTACATATTTGATTTAATAGAAGTTGTTTATCAGGCCATATATATATGTACATATATATGTATATTTGTATGTATATGTATATATATATATGTTTGCCCAAACACGCACCACAGGATAAAATAACTATTTACATAACAGAGGGTGTTTAATTGACATAAAATGTTAGCTTTGCTGAGAGCAGAAGATGGCAAAGCAATACTGCAGCAGAAAGTGGAACAACTATTCTAAAGTGATATTTTAGATATACTTTTCTAGAACAGATTTATTAGATTACTTTTTTTGGAAAGCATTTAACCAAAATTAAATATAGTCCTCTGGAACTTAGAATAAAATTTGCACTTGCTGAAACAGAATACTTTGCATAAAAATAATCCTTTAAAAATTAGAGGAGACTTTACAGGCACATAACTGTTCAGATATAAACAAACATAACAGACTAAAACACTTTGAAAATTAAAGCAGTCTAGAAAATGGAAGTACCTGAAATTGTTGACATTAGAATTTTTTTTCTGGTTTTGAGCAAGAATTTCATGTCTTGGGCAAAACACATTTGTCTGATTATTTGAGAGACTTGTAGAGTAGGAACACAGGGCTCTTATATACTTTTTTCTCAACTTAAGCCTCATTTACAAAAATAGTGACATAGTATTATGAATAAATTATGAATTAGGGACCAGGGAAATCCACTAGAACAAATTTTGTAAAAATATGGCAGATATGGAAGTTAAAAATAGAGTGGATGCAAGTACTGTACTAAAGGTGTTTGGTGTAGTTACAACGATCACTTTGCACAACTATCCCTACTGTTTAGGTAACCATTGAGTTTCTCCTCAGCAGTGTCAGCTGGTAATGAAAACAGCAACCTCTTGTCAGTGTTGATACCCTGACTCACAGGGTTGTAGTGACGGAGAGGTCACTGTCTTGTTATAGGCACTGACCATGAGTATTTGTTAAAACAGTCAGTTTGGCATAGACCTCCTCTGGGAGTCCAGTTGACACACAGACTTTACCTTCGTAGGCTGTAAACAATTGATCACAAAGATAATTCTTTGTTTCTTTTTACTTTTGATTTTCCCTGACCTCTTTCCCTTTGCTTTCTTTTTCTGGTTTGTCTTTCTCAAACTTTTCTTTGTCTGGTTTTGTTACACTATCATAGGAAGGAGGAGAGGTGGTAGAGGAACTTCCGTCTGTTTTTTCTGGGGTGGAGTTCCCATTTAATTTGTCAATAATCATGTCTTCTTTTATAGGTAAGTCAATCCTCCCTTTGATTTCCTCTTTCTTATATTTATTTAATACTTTTTTTAACCTTTGCCTTAAAAGATAACATCTGAAATTACGCTGAATGATAGCAGCAGACACCTCCTCTTGTTTGCGTTTCAAAGTGGTTGTAATGGGCTCATAGGAGACTTTGGAGGGGTTCGATGCCATGAATCGATCTTCCATCTGTATTCGAAGGGCATCCATCTCTCCACTTTCACCCAAAACACGCTTTGTAAAGGCAAATAAGATGTCAAGGCAGTGGATCCGGTCCCCACTGACCATGGGCAGATCCATGGCAATGAGCTGGACTTTGTTTGGTTTTGCTATGAGAAGAGGAGGATCCAGGGCAGCTGCAAAATCAGAGAGTTTGGAGAACTCTATAAACTGGGTGGCATCAGGATCAAACTTCTCCCAAACCTCGTAGAACATCTCAAAGTCATCCTCACTTAGGGGCTCTGCACTTTCTTCAGTAGCAACACTGAAGTTCTCCAGGATGACAGCGATGTACATGTTCACCACAACCAGAAATGATATGATGATGTAACTGACAAAAAAGAAAATCCCAACAGATGGGTTCCCACAGTCTCCCTTAACTGAGCTTCCAGGGTGAATTGTGTCAGGGTCACAATCAGGTGGTGCACTGTTGAGAATAGGTGCTAGCAATCCGTCCCAGCCAGCAGAGGTGGTAATTTGGAACAGGCAGATCATGCTGTTGCCAAAGGTTTCAAAATTGAACATGTCATCAATTCCAGCTTCCTTTTTAACATAGGCAAAGTTGGACATTCCAAAGATGGCGTAGATGAACATGACCAGGAAGAGCAGGAGGCCGATGTTAAACAACGCAGGAAGGGACATCATCAGAGCAAAGAGCAGCGTGCGGATCCCCTTAGCCCCTTTGATCAGACGTAGGATTCGGCCAATCCTGGCAAGACGGATCACTCGGAACAGGGTAGGGGACACAAAATATTTCTCTATCAGCTCAGCCAGAAACATACCTATGGAAAAATACAGAAAACAGCTAAACAGTGAATATTTTTTGCTTATATGAATACTTTATCTTTGCAAGGTCTATGAAAACAACAAATTTGTTATGAGTATAAACCTTTACTAAATATTTGAATCTACTCCCTGATATTAGCAATTAAAGATTACAGAGTTTTATTTAATGATTCTGTAATGTCATAAACCAATATGGATTTTTGCAAAATCCAACAAACTAAATAATCTCACATAGTGGTATGACAATTTAAGATTATATATACCCAATTATTATGAATAGTTATCATCACATATGAAATGTGCCAATTACAAACAAAGATTATTTCTGAAATCTCCAAATACATTGCTTTCTGTTTTCGAATACCGACATTCTTCAGTTAGAGGAAAATGAATAAGAATGTTAAACTTTAGATATACACACATTATGATTCTCAGATCTAATTTTCATGTTACACAGCTGTCAGACCTTAGGGAACTTTTCCTACAACTGCACTTTTCTGTGATTAAACCATTCTTACCTACTATGGAGAGAATCACCACCACAAAATCAAAGATGTTCCAGCCTATGGTGAAGTAGTAGTATCTGAGGGAGATAAGCTTCAGTACAAATTCTCCAGTGAACAGGATAATGAACACAAGGTTGATCCGGGACAAAACTAGAGTCATATATTTGCTCTGGTCATCAGTTTCCACCATCATGGTGACCATGTTAAGGCAGATGAGGATCATGATGCTGATATCAAAGACTTGTCTGGTTACAAAATCAAAGACCATTCCTTGGAATTTGTTCTAGAAAGACAGAGAGGAGAAAGGACGTTAATATGCGTATTTCATAAATAATATCTAGTAAAATTGCAGATGAAGTCCTTCTACATATGGCCATGAGATTTGCACTCTTTTCACATTATCCCAACCAATTCTGTGTGCTCCTTTTCTCTTCATGTTAAAGAGAAAGAAATGAAAAAAGTCATATGACAAGAACGAAACCTAATTGGTTTATTTAGGTCCCATGGGAAGATAAAACTGAAGAAGACATAAATTGGTGGCAACTGGCTGATAATATGCATGGACTTTGCTTGATTTTAATAACTATGATAATTTTTACAAAAAATAATGACAACTAATAATGAAGATGTACAAAGTAGGTTAATACAGACAGACTTTTAGATGGATGAATTCCCCAATTCATTTATCAACACTTTAGGAATTTTGATTTATATCTTATTTCCATCTCTCCCTCCCTCAAAATATGTGAGTCGTTTTCTATTTAATTCTACCTCTTCTAACTACACTATTTAAAAGACCTTCAGTAAAACAAGTTTATGCCCTTTTGCATATCCTGCTTTACCTCCTCCCTCCCACCCGCTACCCAACTTCAGCTACTCTTAAAAATGTGGTAAAGTGAAGTCATTTATAGGATTCATGAGACCTTGTCAAGTCCCAGTTCTGGGAATTACAGGCTTTGTAACTTTGGGTATGATTATTTACCTTCTTTTGGCCTCAGTTTCCATATGCCTTACCCATGTAAGAGGATTGATGATTTGGAGTACAGCTCGGTGAACATAATCTACCATTATTATGTCTTTCCATTATAATGATGCTCTACAGAGTATGCATTTTGAATAAGCCTTTTTCTTTTTTGTGTATTTGGTGAAACAAACTATTTTGATGACACCTTTTTCCTTTCTAAAAAGGTTAAGAATATTTTCTAGTCATAAGAATGGCGAGAACAAACAGCATAGAGGGAGGCCGTGGGGGTGGGATGGGAAGTCTGGAAAACTCCGTCTCTTTAAAAGGACAAGAGGGTACCATTTAGCAAGATCAGAGGAGCAGGCACCAGGTGCATTGTTGGCAGCAGCAGGTGGCAGCAGGAGCACGATGTTGCTTTGGAGGCAGTTATTGGGAATCCTGAGTTGGAGGTTTTCAACTGACAAACCGTAAAGAACATTGTCTCTTTTTTAAGAATTTAGTAATTCTCATTGAGCGTAGCAGTGGTGAATTGTGTTACACAATACGAACCTTACAATTAGGCCGTATTATATCTTGGTGATATCACCCAATATGTTCTGATCCAGAGCACTGCCCAATTTCATTATATGGAAATAGGACTTTGGAATGTTAAAGAAGATAAGGAATTCTTACTGCTGGTCGAGGTATGGGTTTCTGAGGTTTCTTGGACCCAAGTTTCTTCATTGCGTTGTAATATTTTTTCTGTTCCTCTGTCATAAAGATGTCTTGACCTCCAAAGTAAAGACATAGGATAAAACTGGTTACAACCCCAACATATGTTACGACAGCACTTGTACAAAAATATTTGAGGCTTTCCTTTAATCCTTTCTTAATTTTTAAATGGATATTATCCTGCTTCATATAGATTTATTCTGCTTTTCCCATTTATGTGAAATTCTGAGTACTTTAATATCATGTAAAACCCATAATCACATAAAACTCTGCTTAGCGCAGGATCCTAATTTGATTATATTATGTTTAGAAGGAGGCTCAGGGGTCTCAAATATATTTTCGTGAAAGAAAAGATGTTTTCTTAATCCATTTCATTGTTGACAGTTTTACTTCCTTATTCAACAATTTTTGAGCACCTCCTGTGTGCTAGACAATGTACTTGGTATCAGAATTACATAGATATATAAGACAGTGTCTATAGGCACACACATACAGAAATGCACTGCAGAGATAACAATAGACTCCAAGTCTCAGCAATGGCCTTTGTATAGAAGAGTACCCTTAAACTAGACCTTAAAGGATGATTAACGGTTTTCTAGGTAAAGCATTCCAGGAAGAGAAAATATCCTATGTAAAGTCATGGAGGTATGAGAGCATGGTTTTTTCAGAAAAGAGCAGAAGATCCATGTAGCTGTGTGTGTGGCAAGTGATGGTGTTGATGGTGGGTGGGTGGTGACTGAGGAGTAGGGAAGTAGATATAAAAAATGTGGTGTGAGAGAAGATGAAGCTGGAAAACCGAGTGGAGATAATTCCTGAACGGCTCTGTAAACAAGGATGAAACATTGGAGGCCCACTGGATGTTTTGAAGCAATGGTCACATTTTTGGGTCAGAAGGACACTAGAGCAGATCTGCAGAGGATGAACCTGGAGAGGAGCCACCGACTAGAGGCTGGAATCCTCTGAGCTGAACTGACCACAGCGAATGGAAAATATAAAAATGATCTAAGTGTGTCACGACTACGAGTTTCCTGGTTATTTGGATGTATAACAGACAGAACCTCAGAATGGAGAAAGGTGAGAGGTGAGGAATACTTATCTTCTTTTTCTGTTGGTTGAAGTTATCTATGATGACACCAATGAATAGATTCAGAGTGAAGAATGACCCAAAGATGATAAAGATGACAAAGTATAAATACATATACAGATTTTCTTCATATACAGGCTGAAGTTTAACCTAAATAATATTGAAAATATTAAATAATATTTAAAAACAGAATAAATACTTAAAAACAAATGAACAATTTTGTGAGTGTTATTAGTTAATATAGAGCTATTTCTGCCTTGCCCTGAGATATTGTTCTGCAAAAACAATTCTTTTTTTCAAATTACTATCATCTAGTATAATGAAAGTTTGCCATTTTTATGATCATTCTTGAATCTGTTTTCCCATTGTGGTTTACCTGTACATATTCTTTAGAGTAAATAACAGCGGTATAAACAAGAAAAACATTTTGAACTTATTAGTCTTATTATAAATTTTTTTGCAATATTTTCAATTTGGGTTTGGAAATGCTGGCTCTTGGAGATATGGCTTTAATAATAGAACATCAACTTCTAAGAGGAAAATTCAGCATGAACAGATATGTTCTGAGGAATGATTTTTATTTCTATTTTCAAAATTGAGTTTCTCTAAAACTTGCTTGCTTTTATCGTGGTATTTTTGGAAGCTGCTTCACAGACTCTGGTTTATCATACTCTCCAGGGATCGGGAGAGACAAGTCACTTGCCCACTGAGCAATTTTCCCAGTCTTAAGAGTCTCATTTACTGGACCAATCTGATGTCTTCTGATCCATGCAGTTGAATATCCTTTCATATTAGATACATATTTTATAATAGGCATATATTAACCAAAGTATCATTTATATCAAAGTGTATTGGCTTAAAAAGATCATTTCTATGTGCAATTATAAATGTTCTGATTGCATCTAATATAAAATTCTGAGCCTTTCAGTTAAATTATCACAAATGTTCAATGTGGAAAATCTAGTAGCTATAAATAGTAGTTGAATGATACTTACATCTCGTGAATCAACAGCTGCATACATAATATCCATCCAGCCTTTAAACGTGGCCTGTAAACAACATATATTTGAATTCTGCATAAAAACCTAATCCGAGAATATGCATTTTACCACATGAAAATCTGATAGTGTTATTTACAAATAACTTTTTGTACCCTATTATGAAATTAGAAAATTTCAAAATTCCATAAAGAGACTGAAATGAATTGAAAGAAGAAATGAAACTGAAATAGAGCTAAATTTTATTTAGAGTCTGGGACTTGTTTTCTTTGTTTCTCTTGGAAGGTATTCTATTTTTTTCTATAGTAAGATTTAACTAGATTCTTGATTCATGAAACTCATCTCAGTCTCAAATCCCTTTCATACCAAAAGGTGAGCTCTATGATTCAAACCCATGGTGTGTTTAAACACAACTCCATCGTTTTCATTAACTAATTATTGATTAGTTAATATACTGTCAATTAAGTCAAAATTATTAAATATCACCCATTTTGAAATCCACTCCATAAAATTTGTGTTTCCACACATAGTAGAACTGTACTCCTTAGATGTTGGTACCATTACTTATCTGGCTAATAATCATACATTTAATTCATCACTACAATATATACATTGTTATTTTAATACATAAAATTGCTCCCTTGGCAACGATTGCTACAAAAAACTGAAAATGGTAAAACAGTGCAATAGCACTCAATGATATATCAAGAAAAAACAGGAAGCAGAAATATAAAATCACTTAAAACATACTAAAAACTGAACACTGCGGAAAATACATTATAAAATAACTGCAAAACATCTTAACAGTCAAGTCAAGATAATAGTATAGGTGTTATCATCAACTACTTTTGTACTGTCAGATATTAATCATTCAAAGAACATCAGAGAAATGATCTTACTTGAAACATTTTGAAAACGTATTCAAAACTCATACAGTAGCCACTTACCACTTGAAGCAATGCGAGATAGCCAGCGCCAACATTATCAAAGTTTACTTTCACATTTTTCCACCGAGCTTGCTTGCCAAGAGCCTGACAATCGCTAAAATTGTTGACTTCTTTAGCTTCAAACATGTTACCTGTTGTTGTGTTAACACAGTGGTAGAACTTGCCAGCAAACAAATTCACACCCATTATGCTAAAGATCAGCCAGAAGATGAGACAAACCAACAACACGTTCATGATAGAGGGAATTGCTCCAACAAGAGCGTTCACAACCACCTAGAAGAGGAAATAAGGATAAGGTAGCTTACAGATCGTTAAACTGGATACCATTCTTTTCATTTATTCAATTCTAAAATGGGTGTGAAAAGAGATAAATAAAAATCTAGGTGGACTGGTTGTTTCTTCTGATATTTTCTAGGACATATTTGATAAGGGAAAACAAAGAGTGACACAACTGAAGAGCTAAAGGATTTAAGGAAAGCAAAATGTGCCAAAGCATGAAAAGAAATAAACAAAAACCTGATATAGTAAGATGGAGTCAGAAAATGTAAGCTAGGGAAGAAAGAAAAAAAAAGATGCATTAAATACCAACTGAACAAATTCATGATTTAGCAATACATTTTAATTTTCAAGAGTATTAATGAATGATTGATCATTTGAAAACATGGTTAAACAAACCCTTTACAAATAAAGTATTAATAATGCCTTAAACCTGTATCCTCAGATGAAGTTAACTTTTTATGACTGCGAAGAACAGGATTACAAATTTACAAGGTCCTTTTATTCCCTATTGGTAAAACTCAATTAAAAAAACTATGTTAAATTAGGAAATGAGATGGAATTTATCTCTGGACGTGGAAATACTGAATATGTCCCCATTATTTTATTCCAGATCTCTTAAATGTTCACTTTGGGGCACATGTTACTTCACCAACCCAGGCTGACCTTTTTTATGAAGGAGAAATTCAGTCACCTTTCCTCTAATTAAATGCAGAAGAGATTAAGATGTATTTTGAAATCTCTAGAGAGACCAACAGTATCTTTTTTAATCTAATTTAATCTGGTTCATATTGAACTATTTTGTTAAGCATTTATATTAAATGAAACTATTGTTTTATTTAAAAATATTGTAAACATTATTTTAGAAATCAATAGCAAAGAATTTTAAATTGATATCAAACCTGAAATCCAAAATAGTAAAAATTTCATATGCTACTTGAATTTTCTTTTAGAAATGGTCAGTAATGTCAGTAATAGTAAAAGATTGGTGTGAAAAGAACTTGAAATTGTATAATAATTTTTATGAATTTTACCTTATCTTGTGACTTTCTTTATCAAGTAGCAATGAAATAAAATTACAATGTAAAACCAAGTATTTCTTTGCTTATGATGCTTCTGAAAAGTCTGGAGGGTGGTTTCATTCTCCCTGTTGAGTGAATCTCGAAGTCAAGGCTGAAGCGTTTTTATTGCCCAAACAAACCACCTCCTGACGTAAAAGCCTTATAGCCTAGAAGAAATTCAATATCCATGTGCATTTGCAAGCTGGATTAAACAAAGCTGGCCTTTGTGCTAAATAGTATTTTGAGGGGTGTGGCAAGGGGGTGTGTATCCATATAAGTGTGTACTTTATGTTTAGACGCATAAAATACACACTTAGGAAGAGAGCTGGAGAGGAAAATATAAGGGCTATGGAAAAAGTGAACCTTATTCAGAATGCTCACTTAAAAGGGAGTCTATAAAACAAACCCAGAGGTTGCCTGCAATGCTTAGTTAATTATCCTCACCTCCTACTTTGGTTGCTTACCAAATATAGATTTTGTCAGAGGCTACAATTTAGTGCTGTTTTCTTGTACAACTGTTTTTATTACTGATATTAATTGAAAAAGTAAAGCACACAAAAACTATTTCAACTTTCATTCATTGTCAGTATTTTCTGAGGAATCAAACTACCTGTAGAGAGGAAGAAAAACCCCTCCTAGGATAAATGTTAGTAGTAGATAGTCACTTTAAAGTGTATAAGCAATGAAAAGAAATAAATGGCAGCACATGGTTTTTGGATGTTGTGGAAACATCCTTGAACTATCATCAGACGATCTGGATTCTAATCCTAGTTCTGCCACAATTTCTGAGGGCCTGTTTAAATAAACCTCAGTTTCAAGATACTAGACTTAGTGATCTCTAAGATTCCTGCTCTGTAATTCTATAATTTTATGAAATAAATATCAGAAGAGTATGGCACTCGTCTGTATCTAAATCATCACCTACGTTTAATTTTGACATAAATCATCAGAGAACTTTTATTCTTCTTACCCTCATGCCTTCAAACCGGGATAAAGCTCTTAGAGGTCTTAAAGCTCTTAGTGTCCGTAGGGATTTGATGGCACCAAGTTCTGAGTAACCAAGAGCATTGGCTACCAAGCTAACCAAAGAAACCTGCAAAAGGAAAAAATATTAATCAATCCACCAAGAAATAAACTGTTGACTAAAGGCATAGGATATGGTGTCTGTTCTTTAGTGCCAACCAAATAAAACTTTGGACATGGCTTGGCAGCACATAGTGGGATCATCTCACATTGCCAGCCTCATCTCATACTGTTGTTTTTCCTACCAGTGAAGCTGGAGTCCTTGCCAATTTTTAATGAACATTTGTAAGCGCCTCCAGGTAGATCTTTCAGCCCATGAAGCCCTTTTCAACCTGTGCATATGCCACTGATGGTTCAGGATTTGGTTCAAAAGCCATCTTTCATTTCATTAGAAATCATGCTTCTCTCTTGAATTTATGTAGTATCTTGGTTATGTGTACTGGAGACATTTACCATGTAATAGAGTCAATTGGCTAAATATCTTCTGTCCCTTTCTGGGTCACATAAGCTTTTTATGGATTGGGATGAAACATTCTTCTCTCTCTCTTTTTTCTTTTTTTATGAGGAAGATCGTCCCTCAGCTAACATCTGTGCCCATCTTCCTCTATTTTTTATGTGGGATGCCACCACAGCGTGGCTTGATGAACGGTGCATGGGTCCGTGCATGAGATCCGAACCTCCAAACCCTGGACGAAGCAGAGCACGTGAACTTAACCACTACGCCACCGGGCCGGCCCAAAACATTCTTCTCTTACTGTGCCTAATACTGTCTGGTTGAGTATGCTTTAGTCAATATGTTTTGGATAAATAAATAAGGGGAAAATTTTACCTGGAAAAATATTTTATCAGACCATGTTGTGATTTCATAGTAATAAAGAAATTTTTATCCAAACTATCGGACTTATGATTTATAATACAGTACCTCTCATTTAGAGTGATAATACATCTTTCTGATATTTACATATATGCTAAATTTTACGTAAACATATGAAAGATTAAAGACGACGTCCTTTTTAGGGAGAAAGACACTTTATTTGCTTTGATTTTCTTTCAATATAATAATATTTATTGAAACTCTACTATATGTTAGTTCTGTTCTAAGTGACTTACATGTATAAATCTTAAAAAGTAGGTACCATTACTATTGCCTTTTCTCTGGTGAGGAAGTCGAGTCCACTCCCCCACTTCCAAAAAAAAAAAAAGATGCACAGTTCATAACAGGTGGAGTTGGAGCTTGAACCCGAGTGATCTGACTTCAAAATCATATCCTAATATTTTGCATTCATTATCAAAAATTCATTCCCCATCTGAAGCACAAAACGCAGAAAATGATTTGAGTGACTATCTTCTCAGTTCTGGCAAGCCTACAGTGCTTTCCTTGATGCTTAGGAGAGTTTGTTCATTACACCCACTGGGTGGCTTAAGGGCTTTAGGGCTTAATTTCTTGTGAAAAGGGCTGTTGAAAATGGATCAAAATGAATCCTCCCAACAGTCTTGTGAGGTGGGATGAAAACAATGATCTGCCCAAGAACACATGGTATAAAGGGTGACACCAAAACCAGAGCCTAGGCTTTAAAGGCAAATGGAGCCACTGTCCCCTCATTGTTTAATTTAGCATACATCTCACAGAATTGGACAGAAAAATAAATGACTTAAATTGAAACTTGACTCTTGTCAAGGTTAATTTATTGAGCTATTCATTTCTGTCTAGTGTTCGCTGCGACAGAAGGCTGGAGAGATGGGAAAGGTTATTAGAGAATGTGCGAGCTTCTGTGTTCTGGGCTCCTTTGCCTCAGGAGGCATTAACAGCTTCTTTATGTTTCTGGAGCTGCTTTCTGAAGAAAGATTTCCTTCATCCTCCCAACCAGTCCTTTACTTGAGATATGGGCATTTAAAGGGAAGTGGATGCAAATTTCTCAAGACCCTGAAGTAAGGAAGCTAATGCTTTGAAAGTAAAAGAAAGGTAACGGCCACAGCCAGAGGGTACTGGAAGGATAGGAAGTTGTGGGTTTAAGCGAGGGAGGCACCCCTTGCATATAACCACCCCGCGCTTGGGTGGCTCTGTGTGTTGCTAAGGAAGCTGGGCATTATTAGTGAACTGCCCTTCTTTTAATGGACCTCATGTCATTTTGTGTAGGGCAAAACCCATTTTATTGAGTTAACTAATATGAAAACTTAATGTGCTTTAAAGATGACTTTGAAATAAATAATTTTAAAGATTATGCAATATACTTAAAGTTTAAAGATAATGTTCTACATTGGTAGGGTGCTGTACAATTCATAATGATATTTTTCACTCATTGTCTCTGTCCCAGAGTGGTCAAATGACTAATCCAAGAATAGGTAGCAAGGGTCAAGCACATAACTGGAATTTAGGTCTTCTTTTTTCTAGTCCAGTATATTCTGCTTCAGCAAATTTGTACCCAGCCTTTTAGTACACAGTGTTTTAATCTTCATCTCTTTTGTGCTAAACACAAAAGGCACTCTTGCTAATATGTGCAAAGTTTAACAGACACACTTTGCCAAAAACTGAATTTTTAGTACAAATTTACGTGACTCTAGGTACCTGACTACACAGCAAATATAGGAACCGTCTGTGCTAGAGGTTTAGATGGTTCGGTTGCCACCCACACCTTTCCACATTCCTATTGCAGCTAAGACCAAGAAGGAAAGGAATAATGCAGGAGGAAATTGATGATTCTGAAGAAGACCCTGGAAGTCCTGTGACTGGTTAATGAACCAAGTGATATGAGTTCATTTCCCTTAAAATGGCTAAAGATAATTTTTTGAGTTTAATATAAATAGTTTAAAAGATAAAAACCATACAGTCACCTCCATACATTCAGATGATACATTTCAACTCAAAAGCTTGCATAATTTTTGATGGCGAAATCTAGAGGATTCCTATTAAAACCAGAAATAAAAGAGTATGCCCACTACCAAAATTATTATTTAACACTTTCTGGAAAAAGAAACAAGAGCTATAAGAATTAGAAAAGTGGAAGAAGTCATTATTTGCTATTGTTGACCTCAAAAAAAAAAAAGGGAATAAAGTGAAAAACTATTATAAATAATAGCATAATTATTTTAGTTGCTAATATATTTTTTCATATTAAATTTTTTAAAAGTTTGTGTAAGAGTCTTTTGGAACTACACAAACTTTAAAATATTAACATGGAAAAAATAAAAGTATGAGAATAATCTAAAATATTATCATTTTAAGAAGAAGAACAATCACAGAGGACAAATCCCACTTGATATTAAAACCATTTATAAATCTGCAATAATTAAAGCTGGCATATTAGTAGAGAAAGAAACGAATAAAACAAAATAAAGTCCAAATTAGACCCAAGACATAGTGAGATTTAGCATGTAGACAAGCATAGCATTTTAAATGAGAGATGAAGAAACCAACCTAAATGAGAAACCATTTTAAGGAAAATAACATTGGAGCCTCACCTCACAACTTACACCAAAATAAGTTCCAGATTGATCAAAAATTAAAACATAAAATAAAAATGAAGAAACAAAACAAACCATAAAATTGGAAAAGAACATGAGAAAATGTTTTAATAATCTTGAAGTGAAATGGTCTTCAGAAGCATGAGAAAAACCAGGAAGGAAAAAAAAAAAAGACTGATAAATTTGACTAAATCAATATGAAAAATTTCTACATGACAAAAAAACAAATTCAAGAGACTCAAGCCCAAATAGGAAAAATAGTCATACCACATGTGACAAAATAGTTAATTGCCTTAATATAAAAATAGCTGCTACAAATCAGTAACAAAAAGGTCATTAATCAAATAAACATCATACGGATTCTCTCTAAACTTTCATTTAATCTATCTGTTTGAACATAAGATTCATATACTCTCCCTATTGAAAATAGAAGGAAAGGAAAGGAATACAAACAAAGAGGATACGAGAAGAGACAACAGGAGGAGAGTTAAAAAGAATCCTGGACTATGGAGAGCACAGGAAAGATTACTTTCTCAGCAGAGCAGAAGCAGCAGAAATCCAAGTGTCTGCAGAAGCAAGTAAATTGTTCCAATGACCTCTCAAAAGGCACTGGACCTGGAATCACCAGGTTCCTCTAAAACAGGGGTGGTAACAGATAGCACTGAAAACAGAATTGATTGAAAGTCTCTATACAGGAAAGCTGGAGTTTCTTCATCCACCCCTCTGCAGCCTTGCAGGAGAGCAGAATGGAGTAATACACTTTCACAGCTTATAGAGTAAAATCTATATCTGCTATAGAGGTCAGAACATAGAAATAATAATCATATTATGGTTGGGTTTCCTTGTGAGACCACAGAAGCCTATACAATGCATCATGCAATTGAGGGTTTTCCAGTAATAGTACCATAGGGTTTAAAAAGTATGTGGACTAATTCAGTATTTCTTGGAGCATCAGCACCTGGAACTTCAGATTGCTAGATGCACACCTCCTCGCTTCTACCCCAGGACAGTCCTATTTCCTATCTGCTAGGCAGCTTTTTAGAAGCTGTGGTGAGGGCCAGGTACAGAGCTGCCATGGAAGTGGTGGCAAAGGGCTCTTGGTGAAGATGGAAGGTTGGGGATACTGGAGATGGCGGGATTTGGTCAGCTGGGATGGGTAAGGTTTACGGCAGGAAAGGGGTGGAGGATATCCTGTGTCTGTGAGAAGTAAAGAGCAGTTCCTATGCAATGCCAGTCAGGAATGAGAATCCATTTTTTAGGGGCCGGCCCCGTGGCTTAGCGGTTAAGTGTGTGCGCTCCCCTGTTGGCGGCCCGGGTTCAGATCCCGGCCACGCACCGATGCACCGCTTGTCAGGCCATGCTTTGGCGGCGTCCCATATAAAGTGGAGGAGGATGGGCACAGATGTTAGCCCAGGGCCAGTCTTCCTCAGCAAAAAGAGGAGGATTGGCATGAATGTTAGCTCAGGGCTGATCTTCCTCACAAAAAAAAAAAACCAAAAAACAAAAACAAAACAAACAAACAAAAAAAGAATCCATTTTTTATGTAAGGGGAATTTGTAACTCAAGGCTGCCTCTTGGCCTTTGACATTCCTTCTACTTCTATCTTAGGCATTTACAGCTTATTTATTTGTCTTTAACTTTGTACGAGATTAGAAAATTCACCATGCTCAAAAGTTGTATAAAAGCAAACATCTTGGTCATTATGGTAATGTTCATGGCAGTGGGAAGCTGGAGATAATCTAAGCGTTTATCCCTGGGGAACAGATGAGTAAATTCTGGTGGTGCATCTCTGTGGACTGCTATGTGGCACATAGAGGCAATGGGTTCCACAGGAATTTCATGTAAATATTCCAAACATCAGTGTTTTTAAAAAATGAGGACTTTGAATCAGGTGATTTCCAAGTTTGCTTCCTTGTCTGGAATTCTATAATTCAGTAATTTCAAGATGATTAAAGCAAAATAACACTATATGTTATTCATGCTGAAAAGACAAATCACAGTATTTTTCTTAACGGATGCATCATCTTTAATCAAGCACACTACTGGAAAAATACTTGAAATGCTGGTCTGATTGATAGTGAGCATGATTACTTCTGCTTATGGGGTACATAATTATGAATCTATCCTCAGGTTTAATTATTTTTTTCTGGAAAGGTAGGAATTATTTTTGACATTTTACGTAATGAACGTGTGTTATACAGTCACTTAACAGCTAAGTAACTATTCTGTGCCTCTATTTCCTCATCTACAAAATTGGGATCATAACAATAGGTGCCTCAGGGGTTGTTGTGAAGATTAAATGTATTAAGACACAAGTTAGTTTCTATTAATATCACACATGAGAACCCTTATCTGCCTTCATAGTCACTCTTTGGAGTTCTGGCTGTTGAGTTGGTATGGTATCCCATGGGAAGGCATTTAAGAAGAGAAAGAGCCATGTGGATCTTCCTGAGGAAGGTATTTGATGAGGTCTCCCTGGAGGCAAGGAGAACATTTCTTAAGCCGTTGCTTGGTCCAGTTAGTCATAGTGCTGTTGGTGTGGTGTTGAAGAGGAGGGTCCAGACCCCCAATTCATTTATTAGTTGATAACATGGAGGAGAATCCGCGATTGATTGGTTGTGAGGGGTGAAAGAGAAGGAAAGGCTGAAGGTGACATCTGGCTTAGCTTCATAGATATAGCACCACCAGACTAAATAGGGAATTCAGGAAGAAATGCAGGACTGGAGGGGAAAGATAATGAATGTAGTCAGAGGAGTTTCAGTAGGTATTATCTAGGAAGCAATTAGAAATGTGGGTTGAGGGGTAAGGAAAGATCGGAATTAAAAACTAAAAGTCTCTTTGTGCTAAAAGCCATAATCTTTGAAAGAATGGAATATAGGATTTTATGCTGTTAAATTATTAGGATTATCTTTTTAAATCTGGCCAGTGAGAAATTTTTCTTATTAATAAATTGATAATGCTAGAAGAGAATTAAATCATTTTTTTTGGAAAAAAGGAACAAAGTGAATCATTCCTATTAGGAGACATTTACAGGAAAAGGCAAAGCACATACTACACTGTTTACACGGAAGTATGTCTGGAAAGAGATCAGAAATTGATATGAAATGACAAATAGTTTATAGTTATTCAGTTCCTTTGTCCCAAAGTTCTTTTAATTTAATCTGATTCTCTCCACAAGAGCTCCGAGTGAAATTCAAGCAGGGGTGTACATATTAGCGAGGCATCTCACTGTATTCATTCACCACCACTGAAGGCGACGACCTTTGGACTGTAATGTGGGAACTCTTTGACTCTTTGTGTGTGATCAGCACAATATTTCAAATAGGTCTGTGCATTGTTGCAAAATATGGGACAAAGAACAGAGTGTTAGACAGAGGTAGCTCTGCTACCTTCTAGTTATATGACATCTCTAAACCTCATTTTGTCAGTAGCAAAATAGAGATAATAAGACATCACAGGAGGCTTAAGAGGATTAATAAATAATTTATAATTAAAAAGAGATATTGATAATGAGGTTTGTAAAGCAGGGGTTAAGAGCATAGTTATTAGAGCCAGACTACTTGGGTACAAAATCCAACTTACAGCCACTTAGCAATGTTAACTTGGACAAGTAACTTAACCTTTCTTTGCCTTAGTTTCCCCATCTGCAAAATGAGAATAATTATGGCTTCTAACTCATAGAGTTTTGAAGATTAAATGAGTTAACATATATAAAGTGCTTTTAGTAGCAACTGTACAGAGTAAGCATTAAATCAGGGTTATCAATTTTCATTATTATTATTAAGGCTTTTAATTAGTGCCATTCCCACAGTAAGTGCTTAGGAAGTACTAGGCATCTTATTGTGCTATTACTAATACTAATAACAATTCCAGCTTCATTACTGAGGACGCCAATATGTCAAGAATAAACGTCAAGAACTAAGGCAGGAACCACTAGATTCTAGAGGCTGCTGGCAATTGGAAATACATATAAGAATCAGAAAGTTTCCCTATTCTGCATTTGTTCACTTCAACAGAACAGCTGATGAGGATTCTAAGGGGCCCTTGAACAAACAAGAAATGTTTCTGATCAGCAAACATCAAGCATCTCACTTCAACCGCATCAGCAACTTGTGCCATCTGTGAAATGGGAATCCCTTGTGGGCAATAAATATTTCACAATGGTTGAATCTTTTACTCAGAGTGTGTTTTGAACACATCAGCACCTTAGGATAATTTAGAACCAAATTTGAAGTTGTCATGATAGATTCTCAGGTTAATTTTCTTGGGGATGACATATATGCAAAAATTAATAAGGACAAGAAATTTGAATTATTTTTAATAAATTACGTTTATGTATTTAGTTCATTGCATGGCCAATAACGGCATCTATAATGTAGCTCGTATAGTTATAGTGTAGGATAGTTTGGTTTTTATATGAAGATAGTATCTTTTTGACCTTTGGATAGGAAAAAAAAATTACCATACAGAATCAGAAAAAGTGGTCCATTTAGTGTAGTATTCTGGCAGACAAAGGCATGGATTAAGTTGTCCTACTTGATTCCAAACTGAATTATCATTAGTTGTCTCTCTCTTCATCTTCATTCTTTCCTCAAACTTTCCAATATTTCCAGTACTTTATCCCCATCACTTTTATGAGACATTCCTTATTCGTGATACAAATGACCTCATTTTTAAAAAATATGTGTCTTTTCCAAGTAATCATGTCACTTGACCTCCTTGCAGCCTTTCACAAAATTGATTACCTCTCCTTTGGAAAAACCCAACTATCGTCTCTGGGCTTCTGTGACACCATGCATAGTCTGTTTTCCTTTTTCTTCTAACTGCTACTTCTCAATCTAATTTACTGGCTCCTTCTCTTCTGCCCAACTTCTAAACATGTCCCCAGAGTTTGGTCTGGGCTCCTTTGTCAGCTTGCATTCTCTGCCTAGGTGAGCTAATCCACTTATGAGCCATGAGGTTCATGGCTTCAAACGCCATCTATATCCTGATGACTCCTAAATTCATAATCAGGTCCTGGCTTCTCCCCAGAGCTCAAGACTTAGATAAAATTCAACAACTACTCTTGAATGTCCAATAGGCATCTCAAACTTAGTACATCCCTCTCCCACCTACCATCTGCTTGCCCTGTCAAACCTTTTCTTCTTATTTTCCCCATTCCAGTTAACGGCTTCATCCTCTATCCTTTTGTTCATGGTGAAAGAAAATCTGTTTGTCGAATTCCCCCTTTTCTTCACACCACACATCCAGTCCATCAGTAAGTCTCATCACGTTAGTCTAAGACACAGTCTTCTCTTTCCTAGGTTATTAACACAGCTCCCTAATTGATCTTCCTGCTTCCACTCTTTGCCGTTCTTTCTCCAAGCCAGATGTGATCATTTTAAAACAGTAGATCAGATCCCTGTTCACCACCTGCCTCAAGCTTCCAATTGTATCTATAACCAGTATGCAATAAATTACATGATATATACGATATATAATACATTACGATAAAACATGAACTTCTTACCAGGCCACTAGGCACCTGTCTGAATTCAGTTTCTATCACTCTCACCCATGTTTTATCACACACATGCACAACAGTTTTCTTTCTGCCTCTTGAGTGTCCTCAGCTCATGCTCACTTCAAGGCCTTCAGATTATTCTTGTCTATTCCCTCAGGTCTTTGAATGACTGGCCCATTGTTATAGATTGAATGTTTATGTCCCCCTATAATTCATATGTTGAAACCTAATCCGCAATGTGATAGTATTTGGAGGCAGGGCCTGTGGGAGGTGATTAGGTCATGAGGGCTCTGCCCTCATGAATGTGATTAGTGCCCTTATAACAAGAACTCACTGGTCCCTTCCTCCATGTGAGGACACAGTGAGAAGGCCATCTACGAGCCAGGAAGGTGGCTCTCACCAGACACCGAATCTGCCGGCGTCTTGGTCTGGAACTTCCCAGCTTCCAGAACTGTGGGAAATAAATTTCTGTTGTTTATAAGTCACTTAGTCTATGGTATTCTGTTACAGCAGCCCAAATGGACTAAGACACCCTTTCTCATCATTTACCTCCCCAAAGACACCTTCCCTACCCTCTAGTTAGTACTCTCTTCCTGTTCCCCACCCTGCAGTCATTCTCTATCCCATCATGCTGTTTTATTTCATAGCGGTAATCACCAACTGCCTTTATTTTACTTTCAGATTTAATTGTTTACATCTTTACTGTCTCTTCCAATCTTCCATAGAGTATAAACTCTAACAGGGCTTGATCTGTCTTGTTCATATCTCCTTTGGCTAAAATAGCATGTGGCCCTTATTAGGTGCTGAAAATATTTATTGAATAAATGAATGAATTTTAGGAGGTTGGACAGATAGCCCACTACAATCTACTTTTACTTTTAGGTAGGGAATTGAAAAGATTAAATTTTTTATATAGATAAATTTCTCAGGGTTTGAAAGCATACTTCTAGTTTGAAGTACTTCATTTATATCTCAATTGTTTTTTTTTTTAAGCTTTCTGTGGCTGTTTAGTTTTGTTACAGCAATATACCTTATGGAATGTGAAGCCCTTTTAAGTATGTTTTACTTGTACTTTCAAAAACTGTTTTAACTCTACGTTTACTTTAGCTTACTGGACCCAGGGGTCTGAGAACAAGTTGTTTTCTGAGGTTACATTAATTTACATATTTCAGTCCCTGCTTTGAAAAAGAAGAAAACAGACCCATTTAAAATAACATAACTTGCCCAAAGGTAGAAGGCTTTAAGTACCCAGTTCTAATCTACTAATATAGACTCAGTAAAAGGGAAGTAATTTTTTGGGCACCATTCTTTGTCATTAATTTATTCATTTTGTTATTCATTAATTCATTCATATATCCAGTAGTTACCTAAGTGTCTATGTTAGGTATCTTAGGACACAGACATGATACAAAACCCCAGCTCTTGAGAGATTTTTGCATTATATTCATATCTTCTATATGGGGGAAATAAATGGAAATACTTAAAGTACAATGTAGTAAGTATTTCAGTGAATGTCAATTCTTCAGTAAACGTAAATATTTCAGTGAATTTCAGAATTTTCTGGAGAAGTTCTATCACATTTGTAAATGATCTTCATACATGACAAAAATCTTTTTGAACCAGAGAGGATTCTTAACTGTATTTAGTGTTCCATCATTTCAAGGAGGAGCTGGAGATTATAAATGCTAAATCCCAAAGCCAGTCTGAAAATACAATATTACATTGGTACCAGTTAGACAGGAAATCTTTGGGGTAAAAGAGCACTGAATTTAGAATTGGGGAATTTGGACACTAATCTCAGCTTTGGTACTAAGTAGTTGTGGTATCTTATGACAATTCTGTAAACTGAGGCTTCAGTTTAGAATAAACTGTTCAGAAAACTGTCTAGAATAAAGGCTAGATATTCTTCAAGATCCATTCCAGTTGCAGAACATGGGAATATTAAATTTCACTTTATGGATAGCTTTTTAGGACAATATTGACATTCATCTCTATTATTCATTCAAGACCAGCCATGGAAATTGGAAGTCATTTCTTGTCTATTAAAAGCCACCTGGCAGCCGATTTCTTCTCAACTCAAAGGGTTAAACGCGCTTTGGTTATAGAATTATGAGAATGTATGTGTGGGAGAAAGGGGAGTAGAATTTAGCCCCACACTTGTGAAAAATGATAAAAAGAATGAATGCACACATAGGGCAATCATTGATTCCTAGTGGCAAGTGTTAGAGCTAAAAATAAAGTGCTTTATGATTGCTAGGAAACAGTAGAGATAGTGCTTAAAGTACCTGGTTTTGCTGGGAGGCTGTGAAGCCTTGTGCGAGGGAATATCACAGACTACAAAGAACCGGATGACTGTCATTTTGCCCTAGTGCCTCTCCATGGCTTGGAATAAAAAAGTAGGCTGCCAGTGAGACAGACCTCATTATTGGCAACGTTCCTATGACTACTACCCCAGGGTAATCAGATTCAGAGCAGGCTTCCTACACCTAACTCTTCGCCTGATAAATATCTGATTAGCTACTGAGATATCTAACCACTGATTTAAGAATGGAAATGCATTTTATTGTCTCTGTGGGTATGTGGCTGAATGAATACAGTAAAGGTTATTTTAACATTATTTAGTAACATGTACTCTAGTAAGGGATTAAAGTGCAATTCTCACAATTCCCGGCCCCAAATTTGTCTTGATTTTATCTCCTGGAGATGTTTTTTTAATTGAACTGTTAATAAGCTGAGTGCTTAGATCTGTCAATTAACATATTTTTAGCTATTCCTTACCTTGAATTCCTTAACTTTCAGAAAAAGAAGAGCTATCTGCTTGTGGCATAGAACAACTCTGTCTGTGTTTTCTCTTACCACTGTCCACATTTTTAGGACCTCATGTTTTCCATGAGACTTTCCTCATTTTTTGCATTTATTGTAGTTTTTAAAAAGATAATTTCATAAGTATGTCAGCTTAGTAAAACTAAGTTCTCAAAAGTCAAGGTTTTAATCATACAAATACCTGAAATGTCAAACTTGCCTCTTTAAAAATAATTTCATAAAAGTCACTCAGAATACTTACATCAACAATCAAGAAGTCTAGCCAGCACCAGGCATTAGTGAAATATGTTTGAAATCCATAAGCTACCCATTTGAGAAGCATTTCCAGAATGAATATATAAGTGAAGACCTTGTCAGCATATTCTAGCATGGTTTTGATAGTCTTTCGCTGTTCAATGTATATATCTTCAAAAGCCTGTGAATCAAGAATACATTTATTTTACTTGAATGGCTTGCCTCCACCAAATACTTGATTAAATTGCTTAGTATAATACTAGGCACAAAGCAATAATTTGATAAATATAGGCGAATATCAGACAAACATCGAACATCAGACAAAATCTAAAGACTAAAACTAACAGAAAATGTTGGCAAGGAAATGTCAATATCTTTACTGACTTGGTATATGCTTTCTTCTCTGCCCTCTCACCTCAAAGTCTCTATCTCAGTTACTGCTACAAAGACATGCTTTTAGAGAAGTAATATGAACTCAGAAAATAACTAAAAGTTCTATTAATGACGGATAGGCTTGGCCTATTCCAGCATTACTTCCCTGAATGATCTGGCTTATTTTGGAAGAATAAATTGATTAGACATAAAGAAAACGAAATATACTTTTAGTCCATAAATGTTAATATGATTATTAGGGAGAACTGGATGGTATTTGACATAGTTACAGAATGTCTGTAAATGGCTGTCTCAGTGAGGAAAACATCTGTTAGATAAACACCAGATGAGAAATGCCATCTGGCTGTTCATGGTTCTGATTTACTCTGTACTGAATTTTGCATAGTTCAGCCCTGGGTGCCAAGCTCTGCAAGGCACAGATATACCTCCTCCTTTGCTTCTTAAACTCAGTTAATGCTTCTTTAGGAGAATAAGCTATTTCACTAGAACCTGATTCTTGCCAGTATGCGTTTCACTTACCAAAGCACCACTACTGAGAAGAATCATGAACACAATGAAAGTCTCAAACCAGTTGTGTTCAACAATGCTGTAGCAGGTTTTCCGGAGATTCCACCAGATCTTTCCTTTGCCTTCTTCTATACTTACTTGACAGAAGGGAAACTTTTTAATACATCCTGAAAGATAACATAAAATATAAGAAATCAGAAAAATATATTTAAGTCCTAAATAGGAAAAAATAAACTTTTTTGCTCCCTCCCCATCCCAGTCTCAGATCATCATTTTATAGGGTAACTGACTACTTCATTCTCTAGTTATTTTCAGCATCCCTCCTGTATAATGAATCATTCTCAGACTTATATATTCAGCCAGCTGCCTAGAATTCAAGGAATTACTTTACCAAGAGTTGCTTGAGTATAAATGGTTTCATTCTTTAACACTAGTTAGGATCTTTCTTTGCCTCAAGGCCATTGATGGAAATAGGGTCCAAGAACACCTCTCAGGTTTGTGGAAAAACTACATGTTCAAATTGTTTATTCATTTTGTGATGTGATCTTGGATTTTTACTCCCTTCTTTTCATGCACAGAAAATCCCCCTGTCTTCCTAGGTATCAGCCACTGTCAGTTTTCCCAAGCTCATTTATTTTCAGCCTCAGTGCTTTTCTTAGTCACACCTATGACTCATCTTGTCAGTCAGTATCTCTATTCCTTTGTTCTCCTCCTCTTAGCTTTCATGTTATTTCTAACTTCCATCTACTCTCCTGTTCTAACTCTCTGAGCTACTACTCATCGGATTAAATCCAATCACCATGAATCAGCAAATCTTTATTGATTTATGTGAAAGAGACTGTACTGGTCGCCGAGAACAACTCCTGTTCTCCCTGCCAAGGCTCTACAGAACATCTTCATCCCCAAACAGCTCTGGCCACAGCACAAATTAACCACATTTGAAACTGTTAGGGATGGGGTGTAATTATTGCAGCATCTATAAATCAAATCACAACATTGCCAATGAGGTCTAAAGAGATTGCTACATCAATGAGGTGACATTCCAGCGTGCCATTTATCTCCACGTTCTAGATGATGAAAATAAAAAAGACACGTCAAATCATCTTAATTGTCCAGGCACAGACACTGCTATAGAATAATTCAGAAATACAGATAAATTAACTTTTTGGAAGAAAAAGGAAAACAAAGATAAATATGCCTTCACCATTTCTTTGAAATATTTCCTTAAAGTGAGGTATGTTCAGTCTCTGTAAGGAAAGAGGGGAGGTTGCATTTAATCGTATTAGAGCTTATTTACCTTCAGTGAAACAAGCTTCTGGTTTAAGGTCTTCCTCGGGTTCAATTTCGGCTTGTTCACCTTCCCGGGGTGGAGCAACATCAACTGTGCTTCCTTCAGATGAGCTGGTTGCATTTAATTTCTGGAAACAAAACCCCATTGCAAAGATGTGATTTTTCTCTCCTTTTATTCAGCTAATTTGAAAACGCTTTATCATAGTGTGAAAAAACGGCAGTGATAGCATTTGACTCCATTAACATTACTGATAATTATTTACTAATAATTTAACATAATTAAAGTCCTACAATTCAAAACAATGTAACTACTGACCTGATTCAGACAAAAAAAGGTTAGACAGCATTCAACATGGGTGATTTGGAAAGGATGGATTATACTGATTAACTTGTTTTATGATCTCCATTTGTATATGGATGCCATATGAAAATAATTTAATACAGTAATACTCAGCCCAAATCAAGAATAGTCTGATAAAAGTTGGGTATGCTGACATCCACTACTGATTGTATTAATAAAATGCATCAAATCAAATGGTAATTTCCACCTCTTCGATGGAAATTTTCAGAGGGCAAAGAACATTACCAGTTGTCTCTAACTACTGTCCATGTTTCTGTAATTTTAGAAAGGAAGAGCGGCACATTAACATTAGTCACAGTCATTATATTTCAACTTTGAGCTATATTTTTCTCTGGCTTACATAATTGTCTTCTTACTTTACTAGCAGAAAAATGATGGATCTCTCTCTCTCTCTCTTTTTTGAACTGTTCAAATGAATTCAACACTTGCCAAAAAATTCTAAATGAAATAGAAATTTCTTCATAAATAGCATTGTCCAGAATCTTTATAGACTTTCATTAGGAGCACATTCTGAATTCAACATGTGATCAGGCCGTGAATTTTTCCTCTAAATAGTAAATCACTGTGACATGCCACATGGCTAGGAAGAGCCACTTTATCGTTACAAGAATAAATATCTAATAAGTACTCTGAAATCACTTGGGAAGATATTATGGATGTGCAATGTTTTATGAAAACTGATGCAAAGACATGACCTACAGCACAACCTAGGCGATGTAAAGCTTTTAGAATGAAAGAACAGCACATGGACATGGTAATGATTTCAAAGCCCCCATTAACTTTAGTAGCTAAGTGGTAGGGTCACTCTGCTCTAGCCTTCTGAAAGAGTTAATACGTTGTTGAAAAATGCCTAAATGACTCCCTGAACATAGGTCATACTGGAGGAAATTGGCTCAAAATTCTTGATTTATTGAAATCATAATGCAAATGTAGTTTAATATTTTATTATGTGAACTAATTAAAGAGTAGTATCCAGATGATACTTTCTGCAGTGTTACTTTGAAGGTGAGACTAACCAGGTCCAAATAAATATATTATGAAAATTACTTTAAGTCAAAACATAATTCTATAATAAAATACCTCCTAGTCGGGAGTATGCGAAAGAGAGAAGCTAGGCCATCATTTTGATGGTTCTTATGATCATTTTAGTACAAGAATTTTTACCATTAAATTCCTCTACTTTTTGGAGAGGTGGAAGGCTAAGACACATTTTTTTCTCCCAGGAGTTTTCTGCTTCTTACAGCCAGGATTTCTTTATTCTTTTAAGAAAATCTCAGGAAAGCTATTGGTGGATTGAACTGCAGCAGGTTCTGGTATAATGAAGAAAATACTGGATAATTGTTTGAACTCAGAAACTAACTCTTCTTTTCCGATTTCATTGGTGGTTTATGGGTTGAGCACTATGATATTTAATGAGCAGCAGCAATAATATCCACTGCATAAATAAAACCAATGAGAAACCAAATTATTTTGAAGTTATTTATAAAAAGTTTCATGTTTCTTCTTCTTCTTCCTCTTGACCAATTCAAGCTCAATAATTTCTTCTGAGCCTGGTCCTGGTCCACCTCCTCCAAGAGGCCTTTTTCTCTTGCATGATTTCTCCACACTAAATTTTATAGAAGGTTTAGGGCATTATACTTGTTTGCTTTGATCAAATATTTTCATAAATATATATACAAACTATATATGTACATAAAATTATATATGTACAAATTATATATTTATGTACATATACATATATACCAAAAATGTACATACACACAGATATATTGTATATATACACCAAAAGGTCCAAGTATAGAATAGATGCTGTGTAGTTATGATGAGTTTATGAAGAGTGAATAAATGAATGATTAAATGCATTTTTGTATTACTCTTATAGAAAGAATTGTAGTATTTAAATAATTTCATCTCTCCATTTTGATATATAACTCAGTCATGGCCTTGACAGAAGTCTATTTAATTGTATAAGAAAATGTATTTTCTTAATGAGTAGGAATTATTTAGTTAATAATATTTTAGTGATAAAAACATATGATATTTCCAAAGTGTTTCTCTAAAATATTGGCAGACATTCAATAAAGAAATCTGAGGGAAGAAAGTAAAAAGTATATATGTATATACACATCAATATAGGTACAGTCATGCACTGCACAACAACATTTCAGTAAAGGATGGACCACATATACGACAGCGGTCCCTTAAGATTAGTACCATATAGCCTAAGTGTGTAGTAGGCTATTCCATCTAGGTTTGTGTAAGTACACTTGATGATGTTTGCATAGTGACAAAATCACCTAATGATGCATTTCTCAGAACTTATCCCCGTCGTTAAGCAACACATGACTGTATACTTTTCCATTTGAAACTTGAGAAAATATACTCATCCTTTACTTCTCATTTACCACTGTTAATATAATTGTAAGATGTTCAGTTTTGCACATTATAATTGTCTGCCATATATTCTACAAGTATCTTATATTTAAATACAAATACTTATTTAAAGCAAACCCTTCACAGCACAAGTAACAGCTGCTAATCTGAATGATAATTGAATCTACTGTTTACCAAGTATTGACCTCTGGATATATTTTTGTTATTGGTACTGTCTTTAGATTATAAACATTTGTGAATGTGGTTAACATGTTTGGATACAAATAATTTCAGTTTTCTAAATGGCTATGGAGGTTATGCATTCATACATCATAAAATAGAGAGGGTCAGTAGTGAGTTACTTTGGCTCTATCTGCCTGGCATTATAAGGTATAACATGTCTTTTGAAAACAGACAAGGGAAAAACTCTGCATGTATTCTGCTCTTCTCAAACAAGCAGAACCTATTTCACATGGAGAATTGCTTCACCATTATCCAGGAGTTTTTCTGATTATAAGGATAAACTCTTTAAACTTACACTCTGGAAAGCTCCTTACGGAATGTTCAGACAGAGACTTACAGACCCTCATGCACCAAAGCTTAAAAAGTAGTTGGTAGACTAGTGTTCATTTCACTAAAAAGTGTTTTGTGGGAGGCTCCTTTCCCTATGGAGGTTGACATAAAGTTAATTCTTCCTAAGTTGGAGAATCAGGTTTATTCATATTGTAATCTTCATTGGCCACATTTTTTTTTTTTTTTTTTTTGTGAGGAGATCAGCCCTGTGCTAACATCTGCCAATCCCCTTCTTTTTTTGCTGAGGAAGACTGGCCCTGGGCTAACATCCGTGCCCATCTTCCTCCACGTTATATGGGACGCCACCACAGCATGGCTTGCCAAGCAGTGCATCCATGCGCGCCCGGGATCCGAACCAGCGAACCCCGGGCCGCCGCAGCGGAGCGCACGCACTTAGCTGCTTGCGCCACGGGGCCGGCCCCCATAGGCCACATTTTTGTCATAGGAAAGTATATAATTTTATTCTATGAAGTTATAAAAATATTATATCAACTACAAAAAATTTCAAAAGTTGTGAATTTACCTACATTTATATATTAAAGCTTAGACTGTGTTCTTAATAAGTTACAACAACTTACCAATTATGATATACTGCCTAACATGCTTTAGTCACTGGATACATAAAGAATTTTACTGCTGAAATTTTAAATCATTAATTTATATCCTAGAAAACTACTTAAGCATTTAAAATTCTATACATTGATATAATACTATCTATATAATCTAAACATTTTCTAATTAAGTTCAATACTTTGGCATTCATACTCTGGTAGAGGGTAGTTTGTGATACATTTTATCAAAGCCATACCAAAATGACTTTCAAATATATTTAAAAGTGTATAACTGATTTAAAAGCAAGTGACTGATGGTAAATACAAAGAATAACTTACTTTATATTGCCATAGCTGTGATACTACAATGATATAAAAAAAGCAAAGAAACCTGAAATGAAATTTTCCATATTAAGGAACTTGATGACTATACTAAATAACTAAAATTAATACTTGTTGAGAAGTAGTTAGAAAAATATAATTAGGTATATAGACATAACAATAGAAAGCTTCTGTATGAAACCATATAGTACAAGTTCAAACTTGTTTTCTTGTACTATTTTTCTCCCTAACCCTCCAATATTTTATGGCACTTAACATTAGATTCTCCCATCCCTTGTAGAAACTACTGAGTCTACAGAGGGATGATGGCTTATGCTCTACAAATGCACACTGGAAAGCAAGTTTTAAGATGCAACATTCTCCAGGCCTAATTCAGCCACAGAAAACATGCCTGGCTGTAGCAGAAGCCTGGCGCAGTGCTGTGGAAGCCGCACACTGATCCAAGAACCATGTGCTCAAAGACATGGTACCTGAATATGAAGTTTTCAAGGTAAATCGCAAATACCACTCATTAGAAATGACAGAAGCAGCACTCATTAAGGCCATGAGACCATTTTTTCCCCTTAATAACATGAACTTATATAGAAATTCCCCCTTATGATGAATATTGCTCTTGATTTTTATCCAGTTAAATAATGAAATTTAACTTTCAGAGGTAGAAGAGAATGTTAGCAACTGGCCTACTTCCACTGAAATGCGCTCACATTTCACTTATTTTCAATCAGCTATCATGTTTGACTCTCACAAATTACTGTGTGATTCAAGAGGCAAAAATAAAAGATTCAGCCATTACAGATTGCCTTTAAAATCTAGCCATTTTTCTCAAAACTTCTGAGTTTTGTCTTGCAAATACAAGAAGAAAATATTTTGGTCACATACACTATCAGGGCCTTAGTCTGATCCCTTGGATATGCATATCCATATCTTGACTTATGACATTTCACTTGAAGAACAGCCCATAAAGCCATTGGGCTGCTTGTCCAAGGCAGGAAGAACAAGACTAAAACCAATAGCTCTTTTTTCTGGACCAATTATTGAATAGTTAGAAATATAAACCACCTCTATTTGGTTTTGCCTTGACATATTTTAAATGTGCAATACCCCTGGTGCTCCTTTTATTTTAAAATAGGCTTAATAAGAACATATATACGAAACTGAAAATAACTACATGGTAGTTGAAGAGTAAGGTGAAGGGGCATCAAGAAGGCAAAAGAAAAAGCTGGTTTATCTTGAGAAGATTACAAAAGTTTCCATCTAAACTAGCCTCAATTGAGTTTTATTTCAGCAGAAGTATGTTAAAGCACCAAAACGCTTCTCTAAGGGTCAAGATGGGTTTAAAATGGCTATTCACACACCCATCTGAGCCTCTGGAAGAATTGCCTCACATTCTGTTTCACAAAGAGCATTTGGAAGACACAGAAAGCATAACAGAAATCAGAAGCTAGAGGTATATTCTCCCACTGCTCTCCAGATTGTGAAAACACTGGAAAAACAGTGTCTTTTCCAGAAGAGCATGTACTTGGGACCTTAGTCAAGCATCTATTTTCAAAGTGTCCGTAAAGGCTTTGAAAAGGAGGGAATCCTGTTATAAACAGGCTGTGAAAGATAATTTGCCGGTACCTTTTAATTCTATTCTGCTTGTGAAGGAAAAAAATCAGATTTTCTCAATGACTAATAATGTTATTATACTCCTAAAACTAAAAAGTCATTGCTAAGTAAAAATTATATAAATCACCAGGAACTATATTTTTTTCTATTTTTCATTAATTTTATTTTTGAATTTGTTGCCTTCTACAACTAATTCTCGGTTATCCCTAAAGAAGAAGAGAGTATGTATAAATTAAACCTAGAGACAACCTCCAACTCTAATTAGATATTCTTTTTCACCAAAAGCCTTGAAAACTGCCAATACTCATGAAGTTTTTGCTTTATAATTTCCCTCCCAGAACCCTCACTCCAGCTGAGATTTCAGTAAGCAATGGTATCAACAGGAGAAAGCTGAGTCAAGAGAATAAACTAAAGATTTTAGTTAATCCACAAATCTACAATAATAATTTTGGGAGACGCCCTTTACTCCTCATAAAACTATAATTTATAATTAATAATTAAAAGCAGGAAAATTTCCAAGTCTCTTTTTTGCCTGCTCTGTTTTGGGAACATTTAGGGAGAAATTAATGTAGATAAGGGAAATAAAAAAAATGGGCCAAGAACCTAATGACAAGATGCAATGAACTTTTCCTACCCCGTATCATGATGCTTTCCTTCTTTAATTACTTTACAGTGATCACTTATGGTTTTGCAGACACATGACTTAACTTTCCTAAACTACATGAAAATCCAAGATATGTGGTGCCCAAATGCATACAGACTATGGCCCTTCATATCCAAAGACTCATGATCACTCTACTCTTTTTTTTAACAGACCCTTTCCCCCCAAAAATGAAAGCAAACTTTCAACATCTGTAGCACATGAATTGGACGGGTTGAAAATTATATTCACAGATCTGAATATAATGATCTGAAAATGGCAGCACTATCAAAAAAAACCCTGTGAGGGTCCTTTTGGTAATACAGTTTACTTATAAGGGCTGAATCAACAACAAAAGTTGTGGTTTTATTTTAATGAAATAAAAACAGAGAAATAAAAAAGACACATGCTCTCAAATTCTTATATTGAATTTTAAACATTCCTATCATGTTCTAAAATTGATATAAATCCTATAGAGCATGCAACTTTTGCTTTTAAAAGTCTAAAAGACTAAACTGGAAAACTCATTAGCAGAATCAACTGTGATGTTGGGACTGCCTGCCTCGCCTGACCATGCTGTGATGTGTCACACGATTCAGCAGAGAGCAGCTGGGCACGTCTAGCACTTCCTTGCCATGGCAGGGGAAGGAACATAGCTGAGTAGCATGCAGGCCAGTCAAAATTCACTTAGAAAGTGATTGTACATGTACAACTTGCTTGGGTAACCTGGGTAAATTGGTGGCCCGAGCCTCTGGCTGGTTAAAAAACACCAGAGCTGCATCTTGATGGCTCCAGCTGGATTTTACCCCTGTGAGAAGTAAGAATGGTAAGCAGTGAAGGTTACAGTATGATATTGCTAGACTGTGCTTTGGAATTCAACTTCAAATATGATTCGCAAGAGCATTTATTCTATTTCCTTCACCTAGGAAGACATTGAAATCTTTTAAGAACTTATTGGTGAAAATCCATAGTTATATAAAAATTTAAAGAAATCATGATTATGTGAACTTTAAGAACACAAGGAGAAACAAAATTCTACATTATATCTTGTCACAAGATTTGTATAATTCCAAGTTTTTTCAAAATAAAACAATCACTGTTTTGAAACCTATACCTTCAATTCTCTTACATTTTTTCATACAAAGCTTTATATTTGTTTCCATACCAGCCTGTTTATGTTAGTGGTCCATATATATGGATATAATAGTTATTTATATATAAAATATGTACATTGTATAATACATATAACAATGATATTTTTATCTCTAAAAACTTCTAAGGGTCATTTCTCCCCAACCATGCCAGATATACTTTATCATGAAAATAAATGGAAGGAGTAGAGTAACGAAAGTTTTCAAATACCATCTAAATTAATGATTAATTTACTGCTTCTTCGTATTTTTGTGAGGAAGACTGGCTCTGAGCTAACATCCATTGCCAATCCTCCTCTTTTTGCTGAGGAAGATTAGCTCTGAGCTAACATCCGTGCCCATCTTCCTCTATTTTTTATGTGGGATGCCGCCACAGCCTGGCTTGATGAGTGGTGCGTAGGTCCGCGCCGGGATCTGAACCTGCGAACCTCGGGCTGCCGAAGTGGAGCGCGCGAACTTAACCACTACAACACTGGGCCGGGCCCCCTTTTTTTTTTAGTGAGAAATGTATCACTCTTTTTGGTTCAGCGCGTCTGATTTCTCGCTTTGTCAGCAAAGAGAAAGGATATTCTGTGCTCTCCAAAGCGCCACTCAATGTTCTTTTTCTACTTGTGGTCAAAAAACTAACAAGCATGAACCAAAATGTCACTTTATGGATATGTTATTTTTAATTTGTGTATGTACGTATGTGTGTGTGCAATAGCTATTAAAAACGATTAACTCAGCCAACATAAGTGTACATTTGAAATGTGACCTGTGTTCCAAGCAGTAGTTTCAAGAAATTTCAGATCAAAACTGAATTTTGCTGGAATTTATCTAAATCTGCTCTATAATGTTAGAACATGCTGATTTTTGCTTTTATTTTTAAAAACAGCGTACTTTTAATCTTTGTGTGAGTGCATATGAGAATCGCCCTATTACTTTTTTTTTTACTGATGTTTTAATAGTTTATTACATTGTGAAATTTTGGGTTGTATATTTTTCTTTGTCCATCACCATATATATGTCTCCCTTCACTCCTTGTGCCCACCCCTGCCCCCATTGCCCCTGGCAACCACAATACAGTTTTCTCTGTCCATGTGTTGGTTTATATTCCACATATGAGTGAGATCATACAGTGTTTGTCTTTCTCTTTCTGGCTTATTTCACTTAACATAATACTCTCCAGGCCCATCCGTGTTGTTGCAAATGGGACGATTTTGTCTTTTTTTATGGCTGAGTAGTATTCCAACCCTATTACTTTTTTAGAGTTCTTTTGGTACTAATTTTGAAAATCATCTGCATAAAATTTATTACTGAATTTAATTTTACTGTGCAAAATAATTTGAAATTTTATCCTAGCTTTATAAAAGTATTTAATGTTATATTTACTTTGATGTATTTTCCCACTAATATATTTGTACGTTTTAAACAATTTCATTACATTCTGTCATTGGATTCCACATATCCAGAATTAGCTCTGAAGAGGATAGAATGGTTATTAAAAAAGTCACCCAATAAAGAATTTTTGTTCAGATAACAAAATGTTTTCAGGGACTTGATAATGAGGAAGACATTGTATCTCATTACAAATTTATGATTATTTAGCCACTAAAAAATGTTATAAAAAGGTAGTATCCTTCTAAGCAGTCATTAGAAGTATCTGTGGACATTATAGAGTTTTTGAAGTATTCTGGAAACCAACTGCTTGGTAAAAAGAAATTAAGATGTATAATTTCCATAGATCCAGTGTGATAAAACCTATGATTTTAATGTAGCAAAAGTTTCTCTGCCTCTTTGACTTTTCTACCTCTTCTTGACCACAAGTTAGTCTTGTCCCTAGTCTTCCCCTACTTTTTCTTTATAATTCCTTCTTTGGTGAGCTTCACTATTTTCAAGGGATCAGATAATTATGAAGTCTGCATTATCAAAGCTACTTTTAAACCCTGACCTCTCACCCAGCCTGTGGTTCCCAACGCTGTCACTTCTAATTCAGTATTGTCTCAACTGGATTCCTCCTCTTCCCACACAAACCTGGTAACCTTCCTAAAAAGGCCAGTTCAGGTAGTGCAATTACCGTTGATCTAATTTCCCAGATTCTTTACCAGATTTGTCAAATTGCCAGTTACTCTCGGTTCCCATACTTGTTGCCCCAGCCCAGAATTCCCTCACCTCATTGCTGTCAAGTGATTGTTACCGCATTCTCCATGATAACCCCCTTTATCCCTCACTCTAAACTGTTTTACTCATGATATCAAATAAATTTTCCTAAAACCTCACTTTTCTGTCTCCTTTCCCCTATGTCAGTGACAAATAGCTCCTTATTGACTATGCAGCCAATTCCAAACTCTTTGACTTACTGCAGAGACTTTATAATCTGAAACTACCTTACACACCCAAATGCATTTTCCTACTGTCTTCTCAACCAATACCTTATTCATGCTGATTGTTTCACTGCAGCGTCTTAATACCAGGCTCATTCTCAACTCTGGCTTTCGTTTCATAGGTTTCTGCTTTGGCTTTCTGTTCATATATTTTGACCCAAGCTTTGAGGCCTATTTCAATTTTATCTCTTCCATTTAGCAACTAGTTATGTTCTTGCTGTTCTCAATACCTATAACCTTATATTCAGTCCTACAGGATTAAACTTTTTAATAGGTCGTTAATGATTTTGTGAGTTAGTGTTTGCTTCCTCAAAGATGTTGAGATTTCCCTGAAGGGTTCTGTTAACAGAGCTCTCCTTTAACGCTTCCTTACTCTTCGTATACAGCAGAGTGCTGAGTTCACAAAAAGTGCTCAATAAATGCTAGTTAATTAACTAATGTTTTTCCTTAAATAAATCTACATCAGATGATGGGAAATAAAATTAGAACTGATTTCTTATTTTACCAGAATGAGCAACAGATAAATTAGAATTGAATTCATTAAGCAGACTTTGGGTGGAATTCTGAGAAAGAATATTATACCTCATATTGTATGTATTTTGACCTTTTTCAAAATATTTTCAAATTTACTATTATAATATATCTCAGCAGCTCTGAAATGCCTGAAAAAAGGATCAGGAGACTGAGTTGTGACACTGTCAGCTACCTGTTACTTGCACAAATTCTGTCGATATTGTTATTAAAAAAGAAATTTCCAAAATATGCTCATAAAATCAGATATCATTGGTCTGATTCATATGGTGTCAATATTATACCCTCAAGCTAAAACATGTCTCTTATAACTCCATGCTAGACTTACTTCTTACTGGTACATTAGAAGTCCATAAGTAAATAATAGTAAAAAATTTTAATCCTGTTCTCCACAACACAGAATTGCAGAATTAATACTATTAAGCTACTATTATGTGATCCTGTGAATTCTAATCATACAGTAGGAACAATTTCCTTTCTTCTTTCTTTTCTTTTAAACGGTAATTAACATGACAGTAAGAGCAGCTTTTCACTCTACAGTTTAACTGTAATCCTAAAGTGGAGCTTTTCTAAGTAATTCTTAGTATTTTCAAGTTAATCTGTGAGACCTTATAGATTTGCTTATCTTTGACTGAGCAAAATGTAATCAGTGCTACTTGCACTTCCCTGATATGTATAACACTTTCATAAATGAATAACACTCTATCATAGTCAATAAAACTTTCAGAGGTGAACAAAAACTACACAAAACTTTCACATTAAAAGAATCATAGCAAAACCTAATATATTACAGAAAGTAAGGAGATGACACTTGCACAATGATCGATAAAATAAGGTTCATTGATTTTTCTAAAGAGCATAATATAGTGTAGAATAGAATGTGTTAAATAACGTATCTTTTTGGAAGGCCATATTTTTTAACCAGACTTTCAAATTATCAAGATGAATATACTCATTTTTCAGAATAATGATTTCATATAAAATTTGGAATTCCTATAAATAGATTTCCCAGTAAAGAATATCTCATAATTTCCCCACATTACCGTATATATGAATTTCAATATACTTTTAATAATATAAACAGTAAAAATACTAAATAATCATAGTGCATGGTTACCATAGGAAATGCAACAAAAACTTTAAAAGCATTCTTACCTCTTTGCTTTCTTCTAGTTCTGACTCACTGCTGAACTCTTCAGTATTTAAGTTTTCAAAGTCAGACTCTCCAACAGCAATTGGCACTGTTACAGTGAGGCTGGGGTTGTTTATGAATGACATATAATCATTTTCATCGATTACATATTTTTCAACACTGCTTCCAGTACCTACACCACTGGTGGTTCCATTCCCATCTTTAAGATAATTAAGCTCTTTGCTTATTTCAATTCCAGTATTATTGGACATGCAGCTGTCTATTTTGTTGCCTTCATGGATTTCTATAACTTTTGGCTTTCTTAAAAAGGTTTTTCGGAAACACTCCCGTATCTTATTTTTAACATAATCAATTCCTTTTTGCATCCTTCCTACTGCAATTTGGAGATTGTTCATTTCATTATCATCGTCAGTAGCAGCAAGATTGTCTGAGCTAAATGAACTCAACAATAAGGCCAGAAAGAGGTTCAGAACCTGTAAGAAGAAAAGAAAATACATACACAAATAGTCAAGTATGCATAGAAATAGTAGCTTAAACAAGGAACTTAACAGATCTTTGCTAAAATTAATTCAATAGATACTTCTTGAATGCTTACTATATTTCAGACACCAAGTGTTTTTATTTATTTTTTTTACGATTTTATTTATTTATTTATTTTCCCCCAAAAGCCCCAGTAGATTGTTGTATGTCATAGCTGCACATCCTTCTAGTTGCTGTATGTGGGACGCGGCCTCAGCATGGCCAGAGAAGCGGTGCGTCAGTGCGCGCCCAGGATCCGAACCCGGACCACCAGCAGCGGAGTGCACGCACTTAACCGCTAAGCCGCGGGGCCGGCCCTCAGACACCAAGTCTTAATCACACACTATTTAAAGGACCTACTATCTTCTACCTGCTTTACGGACAAAATGGCAAAGCAGAGCCTTTTCTTTCCTCCTAAGAAGGACAACAGGAAGCCAGAGCTTCTAAGATTTAAACTGTATCTACTCAGGGTTGCCAGTGAAAAGACAAAATCCCATTTTTATGGTTTTGGCCAATGAGAAAAAAAGAGATATTTTCACATTAGTCATTTTACCAGTTTGCCTAGGGAATGTCTAGCTTCATGTGTGTAAATAATGAATTTATTTAATTAATAGCCTGGTGATATGTATGAAAACAATATACTTGAAATACAAGTTTCTTTGTCTAATGGCCACTTTTATAACAGCAGAAATTTCTAAATGCGAATTATACAAGGTTGAACACATTTCCCATCAATGTGCTCTGAAATTTATGTGTCCAAATAGTTCAACAGATGGAGAAAAATCTAAAATTATTCCAAGGTTTAGGCTAGACCCATATAATGTAAATGATTTTTCTCTTCCCTTTTTTTGTGCAGAAAATACGAGGCAATCTTAAATCTCAGAGTATCATTGGAATACAAGGGGAAAAAAATTACCTAATTAACTGATAAAATGTGATTAATACAGGAATAAATCATTATAGCTGATGAAAAAGGAAATTTATTTATAGGAATATTTTAAACTTGAAATGGAGTCACTGAGTTTCAAAAAATGTTACTTGGTAGGAAGACCAAGAACCCCAGTTTGTTTCCTTATTTCTGTATCAGATTTTGTTCAGAATCTAGAGCTTCCTAATTTACTATTCTGAAAAAAATTGCATGTCTACAGGTATCCCACAAACATTCATTTTAGCAATCGCATTTGAATTTTACCTCTCAAAGGAAAGGTCCAGTATGATAGCATAAATAAATGCTTTGTCCACACATGATTGAGAAATTTAAGCAATAAAATGCATAAATATGCAAATTATGCTTTTACATTAGCGTTTTTAAGTCAGAGCTAAAAATAAGTCTTTTAACTTTGCTCAATGTCCGTACATATGAATAACTTAAACTGCAATAATTTATTTTCCTTTAATAAAGCAAATTCAGGGAAGAATTTATTTAGTCCCCTTCCAAGTCATTTGGATAATTACAACACATAGCTAAAATATAATGCTCTATTTCATTGAAATTTGTCTTTAAAATTTGGTAATATGAAATTTATGCCTCTGAGTAAGCAAACAATATGAACTATGAATGTGTAGAGAGCAATTTCAGTATAGAAGAGATAGTTGTATTTTTAGATTTACTGGAGATCTTTATCTTATCAAAATAATATTAGGATAAAAAAATAATTCAGGCCATAAAAATAATATTAGGATAAAGTTAGTCTTGATAAAAACATTTCTTTGAAGAAGAAAAACAAAGAAAAAAAGGAATATATGCGCCCAAACTTTCACAGATATACCTCATTTAATCCTCACATCAACCATAAGATTTCAGTTTTGTCATTCCAGTTTCATAGTTGGGGAACTTGAGCCTCAGAGAAGTTAAGTAACTTGTGCTAGTACTGGGTTTTGAGTCTAGACTACTGATGATAAAACCAGAGATGTGTCTACTGCATCAGGCCACCTTCCTAGCTACTGTCTGATCTTATTCTTAATTATGAGCATTTGTAATACATACATACCACAAGGTTTCCAATGACCATGACCAACATGAAAACAATAAGGCACATGGCTTGGCCGGCAACCTCCATACAGTCCCACATGGTCTCTATCCACTCTCCACACAGCACGCGGAACACAATCAGGAAGGAGTGAAAGAAGTCATTCATGTGCCAGCGTGGAAGTTGACAGTCACTGGAGATCTTGCAGACACATTCTTTGTAGCTCTTACCAAACAGCTGCATGCCAACCACAGCAAAGATGAAGACAATGATGGCCAACACCAAGGTGAGGTTACCCAGAGCCCCCACAGAATTGCCAATGATCTTAATTAGCATATTCAGGGTAGGCCAGGATTTTGCCAACTTGAAAACTCGAAGCTGTAATCAAGTGAAAAGATACTCTTAGTAGTAATCACAATATAATTTGGAAGTTAGTTAGACATGGTTTCATTAGTATGTGTTATTGTAGACCCACCTCTGAGGAATATAAAATCTCAAACCATACTAAAAAAATTCAAATCCAGAAAAAAAAGGTAATAATATTGGAACTGTAAATAAAATCATATCATTTAAATGAAAAAGTAAGAAAGGTAAAATATTTCAGAAGTGATTAAGACATTTCTGATTCACCAACAGATACGTCCATGAAAACAAATTAGTATTTTCATTAGTGACATTTGTGAATTTAGCAAACTAATGTCACCCCTAGACTATATTTTAGAGTAAAAAGAAATATTAAAATTATGAGATATATTTTTAATAGACACATAAAAGTAAAATAAACTAATTTAATAAAAAATTTATAGAAAGGCTTCCTTTCAATTTTAAAACAACACACATTTTACTTAATTTCCAATAGAATTTTACATATTTTTCAATAAAATTTTTTGCTATAATATCAAAAACGTTTGCTATACCATTGTTTAAAGTGCTAATGGTATCAAACATTTTCCCACAAATTTCTTCAAAATAATCCCCACTAATATAAGTAAGGTTGATAAAAAGCTAAGATTAATTGGGACCTAAAGATTTTATTAGCATTTCTTTACAGACTTTAAAGCAAAAAAGTTTTTTAATGAATTTAAAACATAATTTTAGAAGCACGTGTGTTTTTAAATGTGCCCTACATAGTTAATCATTATGAAATTATCCAACCATTTTTATCATTTTTAGAAAATAGTCACACACAGCTTTAAAGAGAATATTTATATATTTTCTTAGAATATCACATATATTGGTATAAATTTCAAATATCATTAAAAGTAAATAACTATATAAATACACATTGATTCACTTTCAAAATAAATGTTATGCCATGAAAGACAGCATATAAACATAGTCTATGCAGATACCAGTCTGAATGATCTCAGTACAGACAACCCCTCCACATTTGCCAGGCCAAGCTCCATCAAACTGAGGCTGACAATAATTCCATCAAAGATATTCCAGCCCTCTTGGAAATAATAATATGGGTCCATGGCAATGATCTTGAGAACCATTTCTGCTGTGAAGATCCCAGTGAAGACCTAATGTAAAGTAGAAGTCAGTACGTCACAAACATTGAAAAAATATTGACACTGCAAAAATCTGTAAAGGACATAGCTAAACTTTCAAGTGAAGAAATATGACAAATTGATACAAGTTTAGCATTTGTTTTCCAGGGGAATATTTTAAGTGGATTTTTTTTTTTTTTTTAACAAATCTGCTAGATTTCCAGGAAAATGTGCAGATTTTAAAACATTTCATCATCCACATTTTAAATCTGATACTAAATAATAGCTACTGCCCTTTTTGGACACTGTGCTTTTACCATAATCACAACCAATTTTTTTTTAGTATTATTTCATTAGAAACAAATCTGTATAGTATTGGAATTTACTAAAAAATTACTATTATTATTTGTGAGGAAGATTAGCCCTGAGCTAACATCCGATGCCAATCCTCCTCTTTTTTGATGAGGAAGATTGGCCCTGCTCTAACATCCGTGCCCATCTTCCTCTACTTTATATGGGACGCTGCCACAGCATGGCTTGACAAGCGGTGCATTGGTGTGCACCTGGGATCCGAACCGGCGAACCCTGGGCCACTGAAGCGGAGTGCGCGCACTTAACCGCTACACCACTGGGCCGGCCCCACTAAAAAATTATTTTAACTTTGGTAAAAACTATATTTTGTTCTTGATTTTTGGGTCTTTTTTAATGGACACCATCTTATTTCTATAATTTTATAAACATTCCTGAAACAAGAGTGAGTTTGCCACAAATGTTTTATAATCATGATTTCTGTATGCATGCCTCAGAATTAAGGTTAATGGATTAATAGAGCAAGGAACTGCAGATTTAATTGGAAGCAGCAGGAGAACATTCTCAGTATGCATACACCCATAATTAAGATTAACAAATTATTTGAGTAGTTGGATGAATGTCTCTTTGACAATAGAAAGAAAAACAATGAAACAAACTCAAAATTTGTTTTTTAACTCAAAATCACAGGCTAAGGGACCCAAGGACATGAAGTGTTATGAAATTACTCTTGCAAAAAATCTTTTAAAGCAATTCTTTTAATTAACTGTAGGTAAAAGCTGAATTTTATGACTTTATGCATTTAAAGTCAAGCTTACCATTTACCAAGGTAAATCAGTCTTTACCTTGAAGGAACTCTATCAAAGTAACAGTATCAAAATTATTTGTTTTTCTAAAGGATCATATTAATTAAAAGAAATCTTGATTTTCTCTTACAAATGTGTAAATGCAGCTAACATCTCATTTTCCCAATCACAGAAAGACCTAAGGAAATATCCATCCCAGAAAAAATAGCTTAACTGCAATTCATCATTCATTCATTCATTCACTCAAATAGAAATAAAATGCATTTCAAGCAAGCCTAGTACATGAAAATCCAGATATATGGTGGAATGCACACTGAAAAATGATTTTTTTCATATATCTCTTTAAATTTTTCAATTTAGGCCCTAAAAATCACTACGATTGTTTTTGGCACATTTTAGTCTAGGTTTAGCATGGTCAATGATTAAGAATTTTTAGAAGGTCTTTCTCATTCTAGCTAAGGTCAACCAAGCATACTGATTATGATGCCTATGTTTACATAATTTTAACGCTTCACCAAAAAATGCTAAGAACAGAAAGAACTGGCAACCTCTGGATATGTACAAGATTATACATATAATTCCAATGTATAGTTTATAAACATATTGAATGTTTATTGTTTAGACTTAGCCTAATTATATCTTGTGTTCTATAGAAGCTTATTGTCTTTTGAAATTTTGGATTATTGGCTTCTGTACCCATTCATTCATGCATTCCTAAAATATTGCTGAACATCTACTTCAACAGAGACATTGTGCTACGCTTTGAAAATAAAATAGTAATTAAGATATACAAACCTGACATTGCATAAACCATTGCATTTAGACTCATACATTTTTTTTTCCCAAAGCCCCAGTACATAGTTGTATATCCTAGTTGTAGGTCCTTCTAGTTCTTCTATGTGGGACGCCTCAGCACGGCTTGACTAGCGGTGAGTAGGTCTGCACCCAGGATCTGAACCGGTGAACCCTGGGCCGCCGAAGGGGAACATGGGAACTTAACCTCTGCAGCCACCAGACTGGCTCCTCATAAATTTCTATGGACAGTGAATTTATAGGCTTCCTAAGCCAGCTTCTTTAATGAGGAGATGTTTGGTGAAAAGTTCCTAATCTGTTCTACGTGGATGACACATGATAATTAGTAAAAGTGTAAGTGTTAAGGATGGAGATGAGAATCAGTCTAAGGAGTCTGGACAAAGAGTAAAGAAATTTGGAGCATTTGGAGTTGTTTTGGGGGGCACAGGGATTGGGATGATCAAACGTTGAAGTTAAGGTCTCGATTCAGGGATGGGAAGGTTTTCCTATTGAATATTTACTTAGAGAGGAAAGTTCCATTGATATAGATTACAAAGATAGAAAGGTTCATTATAAAGGCTGAAGTTCGCATATTGATCAGTACGCTCTACAGAACCTCTACTTGCCCAAACTGGCGTTCCATTCCTTTGTAGTGAACTTGATGTAACCGCAGCCTTCTCTTGCAATACTACTACTAGCCTCTTGTTTTATTGTTTTAGTTTTATTATTCCTGTGTCTTTTGGATATGCATCTTTAAATATTTGTTGTTGTTGTTGATTCTTTTTTTTTGGATGAAATTGAAATATACTTAAAAGTTGTGGGAAATCATTTGACATTTGTGATTGTCATTTTCCTCATCTGTCAAATGAGAATATTTATTGAGAGGATTTATCGAGTTGGTGTCTAAAATTTTTGGACTTTTATCTATATTGTATTGCTTAGCAAACTTTATTCAGAAATTGCTGTACACACAATTATCGTTGCACAAGAGCCTCATTAGAAGTTGTTCATTTGGAGACAACAAAGCATTATCATATCACACTAGGAAAGAAGTTAGATGGCAAAATAGCACTCCATTGATGCAAGAGGCCTCCCAGGTGAATTCTAGGATTTGACTCCCTAGTGCTTTATCTTTCAATAAACAAGAGCCATTTTTTTCCTTTAAAGAGTTATCATGTCCCTTTCCTGAGATTTTAAATTAATATCCTATGCCACACCATTTAATTAAAGTCATTTTGCTAATTGCGTTTCTTTAGACTTTTATTTGCAAATACCCTGTCAGATCCTTAGAACAGGTACCTTGTTCTAAGTTCCCTTCTGAGTCTAGCAGAATAAGGGGATATCTTGGACCCTTAATCACTGGTTACAATGACAGTTATAGTAAGAAATGTAACCAGTGTAGGACCTACAAATATCTGTCTCTATTCCCTGAATAAAGAGTTACGGGTTAATTGGAGATGTTTGCATGATGAAGAGGTTGTCTAACCTACTATGACTGATGGAAGATTTCTTGCTTATAGAATCCCTAAGGTGGGTGCATGGATTTTATAATGGTTAAACAAAATCAAAAACAAAAACCAAACAGAGCATCTTAGAGAAACTCAATAGAGATTTGAGATCTCTGGATACTCAAATTTGATCAATCTAATTAACAGAGAAGTGATGTAATTTTTGTATGCTCCAGAAGCAGGAAGCAAAAGGGGCACATTGATGTAAATAAAGACTGAAAATCTCACAACTGTTTTATGGGATATTATTTTGTTAGCAATTCAACCAAAACCTCTATGTCCTTATTTATAAGGCAGCATGCAATCACATGAGCAGTAGTAAACTAGCCCATAGAAATTCTAAATTTATTTAATGAGCAAACCATAAAATCCTCAGAAAATATGCAATGCAACCATCCAAGGTGTATACTATACTCCAAAGTCAGCTAAGTACCCATGATATAAGGAATATTCTCTCTTTCTCTCTCTCTGGTTTCTCTCTCTCTCTCTCTCTCTCTCTCTCTCTCTCTCTCTCTCTATACTATACACACACACACACACACACACACACAGATATATACAGTTATGCACCACATAATGATGTTTTGGTCAATGACACACCATATATACAATGGTGGTCCCATAAGATTAGTACCATGTAGTCTAGCTGTGTAGTAGGTTATACCATCTAGGTTTGTCTAAGTACACTCTATGATGTTTGCACAATCACAAAATCACCTAATGACACATTTCTCGGAACATATCCTGTCGTTAAGAGATGCATGACTGTATAATATATTATTTTTCATATATATAAATTTTATTATAAAGGTTGTTATGAGTATCAAATAAGCTATGAGAAATTAAACTATGAAATGCTTTATAGATATATTATTATTCTTAATAATTAGGAGCTTTCAGCCAATTGAAACAAAAGTCACTTTACACATTCTCTTATTCTTATGGTTAGAAATAGTTGAACTCAAGTCTGTTGCCTGTCGTCTACACTCTATCTTGATGAGCCTTGTTTCCTCAGCACTAACTTCAACTTACCAATGGTTCTACCACAAACAACCTACCAGTCATCAGTCTTCCACCCCACTTCCCTACCTCACTATCTCCATCACTACTCATAAAGTTATAGAATTTTAGAAGTGGGAGGGACAGGAAAAGTCATCTAGTCCAATGCATTTTACTCATGAGAAAACAGACCCAAAGATCTAAGTGACTTTTTCAAGACCACCCAGATATATAGCATGGGCACTTAGACTTGGACCCAGGTTTGGCACTTTAGTCTAGTGCTTTTCCCTTTGATCATCTTATAATCCAACCTCTCTTATCCTGTGATTCCATACTCAGTTACCTCAACATTGGAATTCTATAAAACCTCAATTTCCTGCTTAACTCTGGCAAATTTCCAAAATTTCTTCCTTCACTTGTTCAACTTCCCTAACTGTCCAGTATTCTGGGAAAAATAAAAGAGCTAGAGCAGAACTATTTTCCATCAATATTTCAAAGAAAGGTTAATAGCATATATAAGAGGAAGGAAATTGTTTATTGAGCCCACACTAGATGCCAGGCACAGTGCTAAGTGTTTTCACGTTACCTCATTCGACCGTCACAACAACTCTGGAAGATGGATATTATTATATCCGTTTCAATAATAGAAAACAAAGACTCAGATTTTTTATCAGACTTGTCCAGATGCTCCATTATTAGTAAGCATTGGCAACGAGGTCAAACCTAGTTCCACCTGACTTCATAGCTCGTGTTCTCTCATAAAAACATGCTACATAAAGCAGCCCCTTTGGATAGGAAACAACCAGTTGGCTATTCACTGAGTGACAGCTGTGGAAGATACAATAGAAAATGGGACATGACCTCTGTCATCAGGTAATTTATAATGGATTTGAAAACCCAGAATTATGATACAAGAAAATGTTTAATATTAAATCATGTTTTATTCACAAATGCATTAGGAGTTAAGAAAAGAGTGTTTAATATGGACTGAGTGTCATATTAGGGAAGACAGGGCTAGAATTGGACCTTGAAGAATATAAAGAATTAAAATGAGGTGATTTGAGTCAGAACACTCTGTGATGTGGAAAACAGTGAATTTTTCCCCCATATGTAAACATGTAAACATTTGTGTGGTACAGTGATAAGGCAGTTCTGGTGGGGCTGACAGTGGCTGACTAGGAAACAATGGACAACAAGATGTATAGGAAGAATGGCATCATATGGGGAGTCTTGAAAACCAGATAAGAGTGGTGAACCACAAATACAGACAATAGATACTTTAGCAAGGTGAAAGCATACTGAGTGCAGAGTACTGGAAATATTTTAATAGTAGCTAGAGGATTAAAAAAGAGATACCTTGAAAGAAGAAATAATGGGTCTTCGTATCCAATTGCATATAAGGAATAGAGGAAAAGTAAGTAAAAATAGCTTAAGATTTCTATCTTTGGAGCTGGAATGCCACCATTAGAGGTAAGACAAGACTGAAGTGAGATTGTTAGGACTTTCAATAAGCTAGGAAAGATGATCTTTCAGCTGTCACATATTGTGTTTAAAATTATCTTTGAGCAATGATCTATAACAGTTGGAAATATAGGACTGGAGCATAGCTTATACCACAAAAATAGATAAGTTCTAGAGTTGCTGAGTATATAAAAACATTGAGTGAAAAACATAGCCTTAAGAGGCATAAGAAGAGAAGTCGAGAAAAGGAGGCAGAGATGGAGTGATTGGAAAGACCAAGGAACAATCAGAAAAAAAAAATCAATATCACAGGTGCCAAAGATGAAGAAAATCTCAAGAATCTGGTGGGTGTTTTACTGAGTCAAATAATGGGGTGAAGTTGAGGTCATTTATTGGGGTGCACTTGTGTGCAACTATCTGCCCAGTATTCCCGTTCCTCCTTCATGCTCCGCCACCTGCATGATTCCTCAGGACTGCCATGTTTTCACATGATTCTACCCTCTGCCATGGCCGATTAAACCAGAGGTGAGAATCTGACTCTGGCTGTACTAAGCAGAGTCCTATCATGAGAGTCTTTGAACTGGAACTGAAAAAGAGATCCAGTCCTTCTCCAGTGCAGAGGTTAGAAGACGTAAAACCAGTGAGCTATGGCTGAGCGTGTTTCCTGACCTAGAGACAAAAGATGCAGTGAATGTTTAGGTTACATCCAAACCCTTGGTTAAAGCATTTCCTGAAGCTCAACTGCAAAATTACCCTTTACATGGTTTGGTAGTTCATCTTTTCTTTCCATTCCATGAGTCAGTCTTTTTTTTAACCCTTAAACTAGTTTGAGTTTGTTTCTGTCTTGTGCCCAAAAGGAAGGAATGATTAATAAACTATGTAAATCCTTTTCTTACTTCTTCATTCATTTCAATTTCTTCATGTGGATTTAGGAAGCAACGTACATGTCAGCACACACACAGGTTCCTGCTCTAGTAATTTGAACCAAAAGTATGGCTAAATTACAAATGCATTTTTACCAACTATTTCTTCTCTTATGTGAATATTGCTGAAGCATTTTATTAGGTAATTCGCTTTGAAACAACTATGCCCTCTTTTGTACAGAAATCAATCTTTGTGTATTTCCTTCAATGGACATGATTTCTTCAGAGGCTGGGTGTAATAAAACTGCATAGTTGTGGGCCAGAATTAGATCTCGTGGTTTCTCTAGACTATATTTCCAGTAAGAATGACAAAGATTTTAACACATTTACAACTGGTAAAACACCATGATCAATCAGCATGGACGTTGGTCAAAACAGTCAGCATCCATACCAGTTGAATTTTAGACCTTATTACTGAGATTCCCTGTAATATTCTTTTACATGTTTCTTCCTATGAAGAAAGAGGATATAATTTTTGGGTTCAACATAGCACAGATGGATTTCCTCTTTGGTCTATCTTCCCCATCCCTGCCAAAGGAAATAAGCAAACTTCAAATGAACTTACCAGGTTTCCTACAGTCAACACACTGCTAAACTGACCAGTCATTGGGTAGTGTTCCATGGCCATAAAGAGGGTGTTTAAGACAATGCAAATAGTGATGGCAAGATCAACAAATGGATCCATAACAATTAAATTCACAAGATGCTTTACTTTCAACCATGCATCACAGCAGTCCCAGATCAAGAACATATTGGCAAATCTATACCAGCATGGTGGACACTTCTGTCTAGATTCTTCAAGTTCTGGGGGAACAATAAAGAGCAAGAGTGGTAAATAACAATAAAAATGAATTATTATTGCTATAGATTATATATTATTTGATAAAATCGATGCTTCTACTTGAGGATGGAAGTTCATATTACTTAGCTTAAACTTGAGTGGACAATTTCATTAAATATTTTCACAAAATGTTCATTAAAAAGGTCATATAAATAGACTCTCTTCTTTAATTAAATGCACAAAATAAACACTTTGAATTGAATATTTTGGTTTGAACTAACTTCATTATCTAATAAGTAGATAATGCTTGATTAAATCTCTATATTCTCTTTATCAAAACAGAATTTTAAAATAAGCTTTACAGAAATATTAAATGTGTCAAACAATTATTGTTTCTTTTGAAAGTACCTTTTTAAGAACACTGTCTAAAGCTGTGATCCTTATTAATATGTGTGACCCATACTCTCCTCTGATTATCTCTACATCACCATTGATATTGCACACCATGAGAATGTAGTATGTCCTTGTTTTTAGTATAGATTCAGATTTAGTATAGAATCTACTTCTGTTATTCATATTTAGAATTTTAGCCTATTATATAAAAATGTTACTAGAAATTTTAATGAAACCTATTACAAAATAATTATTATCTGACTGTTCCGATCTCCCATACACCAATAGGACAAGATACAAATTGTGATTGATGTATCACAAAGAACATATGTTAGATATGATTTATATAATTGACTTATAAAATTGAAGTACCGATGCAGTACTAATTGCAGTACCAAACTTCAGGCAGTGGGGACTTATTTAATGAATGAACAAAGGAGTAATAGTTGCTGCCCATTCCTGTGTGTCAAAATCAACAAACATTTGTGTCAGCTGTCCTTTGGAGGAGTGTATTGGTTTCTGTATGTGTGGAAGATGGAGGAGAGATCTTTTTCAGGGTCCCTGCTGAAGGGGAGCACAGGTTTTGATTTGTCCAACTCATTCATATGCCTCACTCAACCCCATCACCACTTCCATGCCTGGAGAACAGACCAAAGCTTGAAAGAGATGTTTCCTTATTCTTCTACACACCAAGATTTAAAAAGGGAAGTATTTACTGTAATTGCTTAAGGATAATGTAACATAAGGATAAATCCTCACTGATATCAAATATCAAGTGGTAAAATATCACACTGCAGATAAGATAAGGACCCAAGGCAAAAAGAGATAAAGACAATATTAGTTTTTGTAATCAATGTGATAATAATGTATTACACATGTCATCTACTTAGGTCTATTATACAGTTCTGATCTTGGGTAATTGACTTTGAAATTTTTTGGGAAGAAGGAATAGTTCCACAAAGCATATGACCATAGAAAGCTGACATCCCATGGTCTACTTCTTACCCTCCATTGTGTTGGTCAGGATACTGGCTATGCTCACGGCTCTTTGCCTTCCAGAGGAATCCTCTAGCATCTCCATTGAAATCTGGTAAGAACTTAGCCTTCTCTTTCTGACTTCCGTTTCAGTGGTGGTGCCCTGCAAACCAAATACTGATGGCTCAAACCACCCTTTTCAATGAATAATACAACACCACATAGCATTTATTTGGCAAATCATGCTACATGCAATTTTTCCAGGTAACAATTTTCAAGTAATAATAAAATATTGAGTTTATTATTAAGCTATAAACATTTAAAAAATTATTGCAGGTGATACCCTTTAACAAGAATTCACCAGTGAGATGCAATCGTATAGGGCAATTATGTTGCAGAAATATTTTAATTAACCTGTTGGAATTTTCCAGGAAAATTTTCATAAGCATGCTAAAGTCATATATTTTTTCATTTCAATCAAATGCAAATTATTTTTCAGCTTATCTCAATGATTAATAATCAGATCAATCTTCCCCCAAAACAAATAATAGGATGATATATTTCCAACGTTGAATTGTTTTCTTTGAGGCTACATTGACAATATTGACATATATTGGCCCATATATATGGGCCAATTTTTTTCATGCACAAACACAGATGTACAATGAAATGTGTGTGCTTTCCTGAGATTTCTTTAATTACTTCTTTATGCTATCCTATAAGAAATCAAAATAATTTAGAATCATTTTAATAGACATCCAAACATTTTAGAGTCTCTGTAATATTGACAGTTATATGAAAACTGCCTATTATCAATAAATTGGTCATTTCAATGTTTAATTTTAAGTATATGAAATTTCCAGGATACGAATAGATAATTACACAATTCTGGGTGAACATATATCTATAATAATGATTTGGCCGTCAAAGTGCCCATTATTTTGTGTTGATATCTCTACAGAATTTGCAGGTGTGTGTTTCATCCCAGACTCTAAAAACTGAGCTCTCTTAACCTAAAGAATCTGAAAGCTAATGGTCCCATACAATTCAATGGGTTCTAAAGATTCTATTGTTTTCCATTAATAAATCATATATTATTTTTAAGGACTTTCATTTTGGGGAAGCAGGATGGTGTAACAGGCTAAATTGCCCAGGCCTTGATTATTTCAAATTGGTGTAAAATGTCAGCAGTAGCTAACTGATTATCTATTATCACCTCTGGCAGAAGTCCAGAAAGTGAGGTTAGAGCTGATGGTCCACCCACCAAGGAAACCACACCATTGCAATCCACAGTGCTGTGCATCTTCCCATTTGCTGGAAGCCCTGGCACCATCCTGGATGACATACTGGCCTGACTAACGTTACTGTTGCGTCGCTCTCCATGTCTGTGCGGCACAAACAGTGAATCTCTCCTGCTCTCGCTGTCTTCAAATGTGCTGTGCTCATCATCAGCAAAGTCATTTTCAGAACCAACGTCCTTTGCCCGACCTCTGAAGCTGAAAATGCTTGTTTTGCTATTGCGTCGTGGGGAAAACAGGGAGCCACGGATACTTAACAGAGACTGAGGAGAGAGCAAGGGAAAAAGGGATTGGACAATTATTTAATAAAAGTCTTAATACAGCAGAATCTATTTGCTTTTGTGTTAGAATAGTTTTACTCTTAAACACAGGTAACAAAATTTAAAGAGAACAAATATATTTTCGTATTTTTATTAAGGACCACAATGCAAATTAAAATATAAAGAGTGTTTTTCTGATTAATAAACCTGGTTTGCAATTTACTAAGTGCACAACCACTTCATTTAACCTTCACTCTAGTATTGTGAAGTGGATTTGGTTATCATAATTTTGTTATAGGTGCAGAACCTGATGCTGGAGAGGATAAATTATTCTTTTTGGTGCAAGTGGTGGTTAAACAACTGGTAGGTGGTTTTCACCACTAAACACCATGATCTGAAGGGCAGGCAAGTTGGAAAATAAATTCTGGTTCAAGTGAGACTGTTCCCTCACATTTAAAATATTTTAACCAAATATTTTACTTCTCGATAATGATTTAGAAACAAAACCATTATCTCCCTGTTCTCTTCTTTTAGATTCTAAAACAAAATTAGTTTACTGTTTTTCTGGACTTGTTTGTCTCTATCCACATGGAAATAAAAGTCACGAAACTTACCTATGATGCCGTCTTTCCAAATTTGCTAACAATTTTCCAAATGGCTACAAATGATTCACCTTATTTGAGAGAATGTGTATCATAACAAACACAACAGAGAATTCTTAAACTGCTATATAAATTACTATTCTTATTTAAAATTTAACACTAGCTTAGGGCCGGCCCCGTGGCTTAGCGGTTAAGTGCGCCCGCGCTCCGCTACTGGCTGCCCGGTTCGGATCCCGGGTGCGCACCGACACACCGCTTCTCTAGCCATGCTGAGGCTGAGTCCCACATACAGCAACTAGAAGGATGTACAGCTATGACACACAACTATCTACTGGGGCTTTGGGGGAAAAAAAAAAGGAGGAGGATTGGCAATAGATGTTAGCTCAGAGCCGCTCTTCCTCAGCAAAAAGAGGAGGATTAGCATGCATGTTAGCTCAGGGCTGATCTTTCTCACAAAAAAAAGAAAAAAAAAATTAATTAAAATTTAACACTAGCTTGAAATAGCAAGACATATATACATGACTTTACCAAAGAGGGTGATATAGAAGGCAGCTTATCCTTCTGATCTCACTTTAATTTTATTAAAAAGAACTGGATGATTCAAAAACTTTTTTTATTATATATATTCACAAATAAATCAAGTAAACAGTTTCTGATACTGGCAAATGAGGATTTAGCATGAAGTCCCTTCTTTCACTTTTTGGATGGATTTTAAACCAGTATCACCAAATCATTCTGTGTTTATTCTAGCCTTGGTGATAGTTTTAAAAAACATCTGTATTGAGTCTGCAGAATCTCTGTTTACTCCCCTCGTCATTAACAATGACATTCCTCATTGCTTCCCTGCTTCATCTCTCATGACCTCTCCTACGTTTCTTCGTAGAAGGGTAATAGATACATACATACATACATACACATACATATGCATACATAACCATATGCCAACAGTCAACACACCTGGACCTTCCCTTTCTTCCTCCAAGTTTCAGTCTAAACCAAATAAAATAATTTTAGTGGAAAAAAAATAAGAAAGACAGACTCTATCAAATTTACTTTTGGTCCCTCTGCCTAATTAGGTCATGCTGATTTTCTTAGGCCCCATTTTTAGCTTTATTTTTCTGGCTTTTCCCACACTGCAAAGGACAAGAATAATCTTTGTTGCCCTCTGTCTCAGTGATGTTCTGGAAAGACGTTATTCATTAAGGAAAGTGCTGTTCCTTTGGATTTGATTAGAATAGTCACAGGAGCTACTGGCTATCCAGCTTGTCCAACCTGAGACTGTCTAGATGACACTCAGTTCGTGCAGCAGGTCTGGCTACCCAACGTCCGATAGCAGTTGGACTGGTTTTACACCCATCAACATGATCAAGAAATGAGACTTTGTGAAGACATTAATTCAGCCCCAAGTAATAATGTTAATGTTTTAATCTCCTCAGACTTAATTTATCAATATAATATTGGTTACGTCCAGATTTGTGTTTTGAAACTTTAGTGTGTATTTTTAGGTCTCAGCTTTTTGGAATTGGGATTCAGTAAGTAGAGGGTAGGACTCTGGAATCTGAATATTCAGCACGCATTCCAGGTGATACTAATACAGATGGACTTCAGCCTACACTCAGAGGAATACTGTGTTTTACATTAATCCCTAGGATGGTTCAATCTTAATATACCTATGTTCAGAGACTGTCTTTGGAAACTGAAATCTGTCTACATGATATTTGTTGGGAGTATGTGGTATGTGTGTACGTCCATAATGTATCTGGTACATGCCTTTAATTTGCATGGTTTTATGTCGGGGTGTTTTCAAAGGCGTTCCAGATCTTTGAGTTTGTTTGAAACTTCTATTCACTCTTTGGAAAGTATAATAATGGGTGTGAGCACAGCTTTCAAGGCAACAGAGACTGAAAAAGAAGATAACAAAAATAGTATTCAGGGAAAAGAAACCAAAAATAACACACTAGAAGATGCAGCAGAGTGGAGGGAATACCCACAGCTGTGGCAGACTTTTCTCTAGGGAAAACAAGCTTTTATGCTTTAGGGACCAAAAGGCCATTTTTCTCTGTCTCAGTCATGCCAAAACACAAATCCCAGGTATCTTTTTTTTTCTTTTTGCCTTCTTGTTCCAAGAAGGTAAATATGAATTCTTTTTCTTCATTTTCAATAACAAAAGGGAAAATAGATGAAATTAGGTCTGTAAGACACAATCCTGCATATAGAGATTGAACTTGAAGTGGATTGGGCAAAGTCCAGATGGATGATGATGCAAGGAATTTGAAGATGTTCTAGCTGAAACACGTAAAGTGAGTTAAATGTATATACCTTATCGATGTCTTCAATAAGTCAACAACTACACTTGGTTCTAGCTACAAAGCTTCAACTTTAAAATAAATTGTCCAGTGTGTCCAAACAAGATAGATAAAATCTCTGGGAGGATTCACTTTCCATTGCACACCTTTAAATACTTTTTCATTTTGTACTATGAACATGTATTATTTACTTAAAAATAAAATAATTCAATAAATGTAAAATAATATTTAAAATTTATGTTAGTAGAGAGCAGGTTACCCATAATTTATGGTTTCTCTGCCTTGGTATTTTTAGAAGATACATTTGTTTTGAACAGTATGTCCTGTCCATCTTTTGCTTCCTGTCCCCACTACCTTCACTGGTTCTCTTTTCCTATCAGACAGAGTCCTTGTTTGTTCACACAGCCAGAAATTGTAAATTTCTTCTGGTTTTTTTGGGTTTTTTTTGTTTTTTTGGTGAGGAAGACTGGCCCTGAGCTAACATCTGTTGCCAATCTTCCTATTTTGGCTTGAGGAAGATTGTCCCTGAGCTAACATCTGTGCCAGTCTTCCTCTATTTTGTATGTGGGACACCACCACAGCATGGCTTGATGAGTGGTGTATAGGCCCACACCTGGGATCTGAACCAGCGAACCCCGGGCCGCCGAAGCAGAGTACGCGAACTTAACTACTAGGCCAGCCCCCAACTTCTGGTATATTTTTGCTTGTGAGTTGTGTTAATGCTTTCTGCCTGTTTTTACTGGGATATGTAAATATCAATGTTAATGGGCTATTTCTTTTACTTTTGAAGGATCTACCATCTATCTATCCATCTACCCACCCACTTATTTAGCTATCTTGCTATCTCTCTATCTATAAATATAGAATGAACTGCATATAATATGTGTATATTGATTCTGTTTTTAGTATTTAAACTCTGGCCGTCAACTCACTTTCCTCTGCTATTGGTTCTCCATGGTTCACTCAACGCAGGCCTCCTGGCTGCTCCTGGAGCATTCCAGGCACACTGTCACATCAGCGCCTTACACTCGCTCTTCCCTGAGCCTGCAGTGCTCTTCCCCGAGATAGCCTCTGGCCTCACTGCCTCTAAATCTTTGCTGAAATGTCTCCTTTATGGTGAGGCCTTCCCAAACTACTCTTTTTAAAATTTTTACCTCCCGTTGGTGTTCCTGATCCCCTTTTCCTGCTTTATTTGTTTTTTCCCATAGCACTTAGCACCTTTTAACATAGTCCATAACTTATTTATCTTGTTTATTGTCTGTCTCCTCCTGTAGTATAAAGTTTCCTGAGGTCAGTGAACTGTATCTTTTTTGTTCATTGAGGAATTTTCAGCATCTAGAACTATTTCTGCCACATAGTAGGTGATCAATAAATATTTGTTGATTTACTAATTAATCCACAAGTTTTTATTTGATCACAGTGATGAAACGATGGAAATAATACTATTTTCAAAAACACACAAATATGTTCATGTAAATATTGCTACTATGCATATACATTTGTGAGTAATTGAAACTGCTCAAAAGTTTTTAGTTTCCCTCATTTGGAATTCATTCACCCACTTGAACTTAAGAAGAGCTTTACTATTTGTCACATAAGTTTTCTATATATTGCTTAATTCCCCACAACTCTTTAAGGTGGACATTATTACCCCATTTTACAGAAATCTTACAAAGTACAAGTGACTCAACCAAAGTCACAGAACTAATTTGGAGTTGAGATATGAACACAAGCTTTTGTGACATCAATCATTATGCTATCATGTCAAATACTCCTAATCCTCATGACTCCAAATAGTCTTAATAATGCTAAAATATCAAGAGTGACAGTTTAAGCCAAAAAAATCTGGTCCGAGAAACTAACTTGCTCTACAGAGCTTCAAGTTAATCCCAAATGTGTTATACTGATTTAATATCATACTTTATGTCTGTATAATGCAAGATAGTAATTGGATCTCTTGACACTGGCATTATCTATAGGAAAATGGTTTTTATCTTACAACTTTTTGTGTGTGCATATCTATTTTGTCTTACTATGAGAATTCAAGTTTTAGGTTATTAATGTAGAGTTTGTTTCTTTTAAAACATTTTATTTACATATTCAATATAAATTATAAAATAAACACCCATTGATAACTTACATATGCCCTTTCCTCCCAATCATGAGCTAATACCGTACTGAATTTTGTGTTTATCACTCTAATTTTTTTTTTAAGTTTTTGTTCTTTATAAGAAGGCTATCAGGCGTCTTGGTTGATGTACAGTTTTTTGCTTTAGCTTAATTTTATAGAGTGTCTCTCAAAGCTTTATCTTCAGAGTATAATTCTGACTCAGATTAATATGATTAGAAGAGTTAATAATTCATAGCACATGAAATTCTAATGGAACCAAATAGTGTTCAAAGCCATATTGTACTTATCACAGATTTCATAACTATTTACTCTTTATATTATGCAACCAATAAAACTTAAAGAGTTGAAACTATTTTCCCTCTTTGACTTGAAAATATGCTGAAGAATTGGGTAGTTGGCCTTAAATCAGAGAAGATACAGATTATTTCAGTTTAGTTCTCTTCAAGAGCATTTAGGTCATAATTTCATTCTAATGTATCATAGCATGACACCATATCAGCATATGGAGACTCACAACAGTAGTGTTCTCACATCAAAAGATAAAGGCAAAATCCAGACATTTCTTTTCAAAATTCATATGGATGTTGCAATCACAACCTCAGACAATAAAGGCAGAAACCCATATGCAAAGAAGATAAGTTCATTTGAGGTCTCAAAATGGAAAATGTAAACAAGAGATTGCAAAACCGTCTCACTGAAGAGAAAAGTCTGATGGGTTTCACCTTCCCCCTACCAAAAAAAAAAGGCAGATTAAGAAATGTGTTCTCACAATAGTGCAATGTTTAAAGCTGATGACCTTAAATTAAAAGTTATTAATGGTTTAATAAAAGTCCCTTTTAAAGGCACAAATTTATAATACAAATTTAAATAACTATATTAAGCATTAGTTCCCTGTCCCTCATTTAAATCAGATATTACAAAAAATATATCAAACAAAATACAGCAGTTACAAAGCAATAGCAGTGACAAGACAAACTGGAGCACTTAGTAGAAAACCATACCTGATGAGGGGAGTAGAATTTCTTGTCACTGGTCAGTCGGTTTCCATCCATGGAGAAAAGGAAGCTTCTTCTTTTGACGCTGTCTTCAGATTCAGATTTGGGAAACCTGTCTCCCTCTCCTTTGTTTCCTTCAAGATGCTCCCTCTGTCTTCTTTTCTTCCTTCGGTTCCTCCACTCCTTAGCACTTTTGGAGCTTAACTTTGATGCTTCGGAAGAACTTTCCAAAAGCTCTCCTAACCCACCTATTCCACTGAAATCTCTTGAAGCGGCTGATGCTGCTGCAACTGCCTGTTTAAAACAAAGCCAGGCACGATTTAGAACACGGAACTTTGAAAACAGTTGACTATGGTGCAAACGTTTTCCTCTAAGACTACTAACTATATATGAAAATTCTGCCTTCTGATCATGGCATTGTGTTTTACTACAAGACAGTTTACCTAATAATGACATAATTTTAAACAGTATAGAGCCATATGCTAGCCTATGCATTAAGGCAAGAAGAGTCTGGTTTGGCACATCTCCCAGAGAGTGTTTTTTTTTAATTAAACTGTTGAGATTAGCTTCATTTCAGAAGCCAATTGCTCTCTTAAAATATATTCTACACTTTGAAAGCAAATGTTCTCTTGGTAGTGGTTGCTGGTGTGATTACTATCCCAATTCCATCCATAGGCTTGTTCCTCCCATATATGATTGTGAACAACTGAGTTGTACTTTTTCCCTCTAAATCTAGGACAAAAGACTTTTTCTTTTCTTTTTCTGTGAACTCAAAGCATTTTAAGTTTCTACTACTTTACCTTTGGGTGGAAATAGTGGGAATATATTGGCTAGTTTATCCCCCTCTTTCATTTGAATTACATTTAGTACTATAGTTCACATCCCTGGGGTCACATTAATCCCAGATATTAACATGATTAATTTATTACACAGCACTTTTAGTTTTAAATTTTTAAATGCTTATAAATTATTTATTATTATTATTATAAATAATAACAAATGATTAACATATCAATCAATAAGTACCTAAAATAATCATTCAAGGGATTGTGAGAACTTTTTCAAATATTTTCTATCCATATTTCAGCACTAAGTATACATAAGCATTTTGAATTTCTGTACCTACTACAGAAACACAGCCAGCTCTGAGGTGAAACATGGCAAATGTTTTGTATTTTCATTAATATGAATAGTATTTTTAGACTGGAAATGATCTAACTGCGACTAGAGAGGATATGAAACAACAATATAGTGCATATCAAAGCTGAGTTCTCATGTATATTCCTGTTTTTAAACATATCACAGAAATGGAAATGATTGAATTATGAGGATGTTGGCTCAACTCTTTACATATGTTATTTCTGAATGCAAACAACTCTAAATTATCTACCATTTTATTCTATTTTCTCCACTATACTATAAGCTAGATAGGAATATGTTTTTGTGCACATTCCCTCGTATGCAACTGACATAAAAAGGTTTCAGTAAATGTTTGGTGAATAAAGATGAAAAAAGGCATCATGCTGTCCATGATTTCAGACACTGGGTTGGGGGTGGGGGAAGAACAAGACATACTTAGACTTGCATTTTCAAGATCTCATAAAAGACTATGTGTCAGAATGGTCTATATAACAGAGACGTATTTTAGGAAAGAATGAAGATGAAACCCATTTATAACGCTTTGACAGCACGTTGTGCTTTCTGTTTCTTCCTTCCTGAGAAGGAGCAAACCCTCCTAAGTGGTTTCCATTTCTGAATCTCGTCTCAACTAAAATTTTAAAAAAAGATTTAGACCTAACGGTGCTGTGATACAAATTCTCTAGGATTAATTTGACCCCAGGGATGGGAACCATAGTACTACATAGAGTACTAAATATATGTGTTGGGCTAAGCAACACATAAAATGTAACACAGATATTTGTTTATATTGAATACTGATGGTGCTCAGGGCAAGCTGCCCCAGGAAGCACCACTCTGGTATGCGGATTATTTCGAGCTGAAGACAATAAGGACATTTGACCTCCCCCACTAACTGCCTAAAGAATCTGACATGGTGGCTCATTCCTGGAACAGATCTTCTATCATGATGGCTATAAAGATAATGTAAAATAGATGTTACAATGGGAGGGGCACCAAGCCCCTTTTATCAAAAAACTCTATCTATCTCTCCCTGACCACATTATCTATAGATGACCCTGAAAAGAATTGTCCTCCTGCCCTCTGAAGTCCCAGGCCACTACCCACCCCCAACACGCTCCTCGTCTTTAGCTGCAATACTTAAGCAAGCAGCTTAGACAGAGGGACGAGTTGCTCATTTCTGAGTTTCTCCCATGTATACATGTTATTAAACTTGGTATTATTTTCTCCTGCTAACCTGTCTTGTTGATTATTTGGCCAGCCAGAAGAACCTTAAGGGAAAGGGCAGAGGGAGATTCTCCCTCTTCCCCCGACAATACTATATTCATTAAAGAAACGCAGATCTAAGACTCAATATAAGACAATGCCCAGCATTTAAATGAAACATTAATTCAGAATTTGGATAGTTATAGAATTGTATATAGTCAGATAGCCAGATTTTTTAATTGAATTCTTGATCATCAATATCACTTCTAATATCATTAATGATGAAAGATAAGAAATATTAAGAGCCCTTTATAAAATGAATAAGTTTAATAATATAAATATGTGTAAAGAAAAGTGAATAAATGAAGCACTTATCTGTAGCAAGTTAAATATAGTTGCATAATGCTTGATACATAAGAGATACCACTTGTTGAAAGAACGAATATACATATATTCCTTTTTATCCAAATAAAGCCCTTAATTCTCCACTCCACTTTGTATAGACAGAAACATGCAACACACAGTGCCAATCATGTATTGACTAGTTTCCTTTGTTAGAAACAAAGGAAGCGGTGGTAGTATTCCCTTGCCATAATACTGAAACTCATGTTCATTTAAATCACTTCCGGAATTTGTTTTGCATAAGTCACGATTTCCCTACCTATTCTAGGTAACAGTTCGAATAGCTCAAAACCAAAACAGATTTCTAAGACAACAATGGTAACCTCCGACACAACACATTTTCTGTGTCACTCATCAACTCAAATCTGTCACTTGTTCCACTTCCAGTGATTTGCCGATTCCCTTAAAGGCAGATGTTTCCTGTCACCTCCCATGTCTGTGTACCTGTTTATACCCGGCTCTGTGACATGGCCAACGTCCTGCTTACTTAGACTGTGTTACTTTCACAACCAGCTTGCTGAATTCCTCTTGTAACAAATAACAAATATGTGCTTAATATTTACACAAGGAATAACATTTTATTCTTCATATGATATTTCTGTGTGATTCAAAATAGGCTCTATAACTCATCGTATCTGTATATCCTTAAAAAATAGAACCATATAACTACATGTGTTTATCCTTCATTTTAAACATAAAATCCAGTTTCAAAATCCTATTCAAAACCACAAGACATCAACTATACCTGTTTTGATTCTACTCCTAATTAGACTGGATCTCTGAAATGCCACTATTTCTGATTTTTCCCAAAGCTTACTCATAAATTCTTCGTATCAGACCAATATACCCTGCTATGGGATATGTTATGCTGGGCACTATTGGACATTTAAAGATCACAAATTAAATGCCAAACACAGTTATGATGATCTAGGACAAAATATTTGTTTCTTTGTCAGGTTTTGTCTTTCTCTATCTTTTAAAGTTGCACTTGATTTGTGAGTCCATTAAGCTGAATGTGTCATTTTTTTCATATCTAAACAATGACTAGCACTAGCAGGTCCCTCAATACATATTAAATAAAAATGGAAGTGATGCTAGGCTTCATGAAGCCATTGACTAGATAGTTGCTTTGAAGAGTCACAGGCGGTTAGCAAGACTCCAGTTACACTGGAGCATCATAGGTGGACTAAGTTTCCCTCTCCCTCTCTGCCTCCAATCCCCTCCTCTGCTTCAACATTGTCTATTTACTGGTCATTGTTACCTGTGTTGTCAATAAGGAACTAAAGTTGGTTTGGTCCTGTGTCATCCCGGTCGGTATTAACACACTGGGATCATTACCCTGAGATCAGTTTAAATTTTTGTGTGTATGAGGATAAAGTTGAATCAAATAATGATTTGATCGCTGGAATCCAATAACTGACCTTTAAGTGAAAAAAACTGACATCTTTTAGCTGACCTAATTAGGATAGAGATAATTAGGTTCTTTAAACTTCTATTAGACATACGGCACTTTTACTTCTAAATTAAATAGATTATACTCTTTTAATTGATGCCATATTTTACCCTAAAGTGGCTGAATTTCAGAATACATTCTTACTCCTGCACTGTGTGTCTGTGTAGTATTTTCAATCCCATTGCTTTGTCTATTTTTATAAATGATAATAAAATAATCCAATACTTTAAATTACAATTATACAGAATCCATAAATACTATTTCCTATAACATTTACTTAAAACTTTGAAATAAAGAAATTCTTTGCCCTATAAATAGCTATTTTATTTCATTATCTTACAAATGTGTTTTATTTATGGTTACCTGAGATAAACTCTTAAATACTTGAAATATAGTAAAACTTTCTGGCAAACATAACATATATTTTATAAGATTTTCAAGTATCTCCAAATTTATTAATAGCTTTCCTTATAAAATCAATAAAATACAACCACATTATTTACTCTGTACCCAATGGTAAGATGAAAATAGCAAAGCCAGCATGTTTAATGCTAAGTATATGGTTATACTTATATAGCCAGCTAGGTAACCAGCTAAGCAATTCATTGTCAAATCCCTGTCTCACCAAAAAATGCCTCAAAAAAGGAGCTAATGCTATATGTTGTGCATCTTCAGAGTAACTCATCTTTCAGAATTATTAAAAACTTAACTTTTGAACCTACAAATTTTAAGGATATACTATCATTCAAATAATGCTTCAAATATATGGAATCATCCATCAGAAAAAAACACTCACTATGGATCAAAAGTCACAATGTATGAAAATTGTTTGGACTTCTGCTTCTGGCCAAGATATAGTAACAGGGATCAGATTTGCTCTCCTTCCTCAAATAATCAACGAAACAGACAAAATACATGTAACAATGGTTTTGAAGACACTGCATGAATGGAGTATTGGATACAATATTCAGAAGAACCTTCAATCAGTAGTAGGGAATAATTGGCCTTAGACTAAATGCCACTCTCGTTCTACCTAATGAATCTTCCAAGATTTGAAGATGCAAAAGAATCAAACTGTTTATATGTAATATAACTATGTCCTCAAACAAGGATTGATAATAATAATAGTAATAATAATAACAGTAATAATAATAAAGCTTTGCTTATTTTCACTCAGTACCTGAGCTTCTTCCTGTTGCTTTTTAAGCTGTTCGAGCATCTGCTGAAATTCGGCCTCTTTCTGTTCTGCCTCTTCCAGGGTGGCCTGATTCTGTTCCTCATAGGCCATGGCTACTACTGCCAGGATCAAATTCACCAAATAAAAAGAGCCCAAGAAAATCACCAGGACAAAAAATATCATGTATGTTTTTCCAGCAGCACGTAACGTCTGGGGGAAAAAGGAATAATTTCATCAGTATTTTATATGTTGTTCCCAAATAAAGATCTGATTACCATAGTTAGATAGTCAGGAGATGAATGCTTTTTAGCATCCAACGTATTTTGACCAAGATTTTTTTGGTGTTAACATGCACACACACACGCGCGCACGTGCGCACACACAAATAATAATTAAATTATCTGAGGCTTGACTGTAGTGTCATTTGATATAAACACACATTTCACATTAGTATATATTGGAACACTGCTAAAATGCTTTTCTTCAAGTCCATAATGCATGGCAATATTACAAATGAGAACACTCCTTAAATTCTTCAATGGAGTTCCACTTTTATGGCAGCCTACTCTTCAAACCATCTAGAGATAACATCTTTTTTTCCTCCTCTTCTAGCCCCAATTAACTGTAAATTTAATTTGAAATTTTTATGTAATTGATTTTTTAAAATATTTTCACTTTTTTTTATATCCACAACTAGATTATAAACTTAAAGTCATGAACATTCTTTGCATTCTCCATAGCCCCTAACAAAATGTCTTTCATGTAAGAAGCTCTCAATATACATGTACTGGCTGAATGAACAATTGGGATCCTAGGCACACTTATTTTATACTGGACTCCTCTGTATTCTAGACTGTCATAAGCAAGTATCCATACTTGCTTCATTTCATATATGTTCATAAAATTAAATCCCATGCATGTTAATTTGAACCTTGCTGCTACAGTCTGAATGCTTGTGTCCTCCCAAAATTCATATGTTGAAGTTCTAATGCCCAATGTGATGGTATTAGAAGGTTAGGCCTTTGGAAGATGCTTAGGTCATCAGGTTGCAGCCCTTATGGATGGGCTCTTATAAAGAGCCTCCAGAGAGATCTCTAACCCCTTTCACCAGGTGATGATACAGCAAGAAGGCATCAGCTTATGAACCAGTGAGAGGGCTCTTGCCAGAATCCAACCATGCTGGTGTCTTGATCTTGGACTTCCCAGCCTCCAGAACTGTGAGCAATAAATTTCTGTTATTTATAAGCTACCCAGTCTGTGGTATTTTGTTATAGCAGATCAAATGGACTTAGACACTTACCAACTGGTAAAGGTTCTCCCAGAAGTCTTGAGTCATAAGTCGAAATAGAGACAAGAAAGCCCAGCTAAAGGTGTCAAAGCTTGTGTAGCCATAGTTGGGGTTTCGACCAGCCTTCACACAAATGTATCCTTCTGGACACTGGCTATAAGAGAGAGAAATGGAGCTAGGGTCAGCATAGCAATTACAGCTATTTCAGTCAATGTTGATTTATAGGAATTGTCAAAACCCAGAGTTTCTGTCTGTGATGAATTTTCTTGCCTTCAATTCCAGAGCACTTGAGGTAATTGCTCACAGTGAAACTGTTATCGCTGAAACTTATTAGGAAAACCAACAGAAAACTTAGGTGCAAAGGAGTCAGATTTATAGACATTTAGACTGGCAAAGAGGCAGCAACCACACACTTTTGCGTCTGACACCATCAATATCCTGCTCTTTACAAAGTGGCAAGAATCAGTGATTTAAAAAGGAAAAGCCAGAAAACAGCCAAAGGGTAGGGAACCGCTTAATGAGCTACTTCAATAGCTACTTCTGTAGAATTTTCTAAAATAAAATTTATATTCTAGAACAATTTTGGACTTACAGAAAAATTGCAAAGAGAGTACAGAGACTTCTCATATATCCCATGCCCAGTTTCCCCTATTATTAACATCTTATGTTGGTATGGTACATTTCAATCAATATTGATATATTATTATTAACCAAAGTCCATACTTTATTCAGATTTCCTCAGTTTTCCCCCCAATATCCTTTTTCTGTTCCAGGATCCCATCCAGGATACCACATTACATTTAGTCATCATGTATCCTTGGGCTCCTCTTGACTGTGACAGTTTCTCAGACTTTCCTTGTTTTTGATGACCTTAACAGTTTTGAGCAGTACTGCTCAGGTATTTTGAAGAATGTCCTTTAAATGGGATTTGTCTGACGTTTTTCCCATGATTAGGTTGGGGTTGTGGATTTTTGGGAGGAAGACCACAGAGGTAAAGTATCATTGTTATCACATCCTACCAAGGGTACATACTCTCAATATGGCTTATCACTCTTGGTGTTAACTTGCCTCACCTGACTTGAGGTAGTGTTTGTCAGGTGTCTCCGCTGTAAATTTAGTCTTTTTTTTCCCCTCTTTTTCCATACTGCACTCTTTGGAATAAAGTCACTATGTGCAGCCCACACATAAGAAGTGGGGAGTTATAATCCACCTTCTTAAGAGCAGAGTCTGTACATAAATTATTTGCAATTCTTTTGCATGAGAGATTTGTATATTATCTCTCATTTATCTATTTAATCATTTATTTATATGAGTATGTACTCATGGATATTTATTTTGTAATTTGAATTATAATCCAATTATATTTTATTTATTTTCTTGCTCAAATTGTACCAGTTTTGGCCACTGGAAGCTTTTTAAGTTGACTCTTGTAGCTCTTGGCATAACCCCATGGCTGTGTTTGTTTGTTTGTTTGTTTAGCACTTTCTTACTCTCTGGCACTACAAGATGCTCCAGGCTCATCTTTTATATTTCCTGCCCCAGTCCTAGAGTCAGCCATTTCTCCAAGGAGCCCTTGTTCTTCTACTGGAGAATGGTATTAGAAACCAAGATCTGGGTGCTAACTGTGCTTGTTGCTAAGGCGGTGTCATTGCTTCCAGGCTCTCAGCTGACAGAGCTGAGATATGTACACATATATCAGATCTCTGTTTCTAATAGCACATGTATGTTTCTACATATAACCGTCTGTGCCTAGATTAACCTAAACATGAGGTCATACTCATGTCTACGACTCTATTTCATTACCACAGGATCATTCTAGACTCCTCCCTTTGCTTATCTGCACCTCACTCCAAAAGTGAGTTACCTGGCTTCTGTCATCTGTCAACCATATACTTAATTACTCAGTACCAGTACAGGGCATAGTTGTTTCAGGATTGTTAACCTATACTACCATGGGAAACAACTTTATCAACTAGAACACAGTTCTTTTTGCCTTTAGTCTTACAGACTCCACTCATTTCCAAAGTTACTTAGATTAGCGCCTATTCCGCCACCTCCTTCAGTGAGGTTATTTTATACATTTTAAATATATTTAGATACGTTTGTCACAGTCTATATTTTAACCTGGCATCCCCAACCTCACAAATAGTTTTTTAAAAATTTGCATACACTATTCACTCTTTGTGCTGTAAAGTTCTATGATTTGGACAAATGCTTAATGTTCACCATCACAGAATCATGCAGAATAGATTCTCCACCCTAAAAAATACCCTGTGCTTCGCCTAGTCAACCCCGTACCCTGAACCCCTGCAAAATACTGATCTTTTTATCATGTCTATTATGAATCTTTTCCAGAATGTCATGTAATTGGATTGTACAGAATGTAGCTTTTTCAGATTGGCTTTTTTTTCACATATTAATATGTATTTAAGGTTCATAAATTCTTTTTATGGCTTGATAGCTCATTTCTTTTTTTTTTTTTTTTTTTTTTGTGAGGAGATCAGCCCTATGCTAACATCCACCAATCCTCCTCTTTTTTTTTTTTTTTTGCTGAGGAAGACGGCCCTGGGCTAACATCTGTGCCCATCTTCCTCCACTTTATATGGGACGCCGCCACAGCATGGCTTGCCAAGCAGTGCGTCGGTGCGCGCCCGGGATCCGAACCAGCGAACCCCGGGCCGCCGCAGCGGAGTGCGCGCACTTAACCGCTTGCGCCACCAGGCCGGCCCCGATAGCTCATTTCTTTTTAACACTAAATAATATTTCATTGTATGTGTGTACCACAATTTATTTATCCCTTCACCTGTTGAAGGACATCTTGATTGCTTCTAGTTTTTTGTGATTTGGCTGCTATAAACATTGACATGCAAGTTTTTGTGTGGACATAAATTTTCAAGTTAATTGGCTAAGTACCTAGTAGAGCAATTGCTGGATTGTATGGTAAGACAGTGTTTATTTTGTAAGAAACTGCTAAATTGTTTTCCAAAGTGGCTGTACTATTTTGCATTCCCACCAGCAACGAATGAGAATTCTTGTTGTTTTGCATCCTCACCAGCAGTTGGTTTTTTTCAGTTTTTTTGCATTTTAGCCATTCTAATAGGTATATAGTGATAAGTCATTGTTGTTTAAATTTTCATTTCCCTAATGACAAATGATGTTTAGCATCTTTATATATCCATATTAGCCATCTGTATATATTCTTTTGTAGGATGTCTGTTCACATTGTTGCCCATTTTTAAATTGGCAAATAATTTTTAAATTATTTGTTTTCTTATTGTTGAGTTTTAAGAGTGCTTTGTATATTTTGGACACAAGTGCCTTATCAGATATGTGTTTTGCAAATATTTTCTCCGAATCTGTGGCTTGTCTTTTCATTCCTTTTACAGTGTCTTTGCAGAGCAGAAGTTTTTAATTTTAATAAAGTTCAATTTATCAATTTTTTCTTTCATGGATTATGCTATTGGTGTTATATTTAAAAACTCATAACCAAATCCAAAATCATGTAGATTTTATCTTATGTTTTCTTAAAGAAGTTTTATAGTTGTGTATTTTACATTTACATTAGTTGACTATATTTGTATGGGTCTAATTTTTTGGCTTTCTGTTCTGTTTCATTGATCTATATATCTATTCTTTCCCCAATACCATACTGTCTTGATTACTGAAGCCTTATAGGAAGCCTTGAAATTGGGTAGATTTCTTTAGAATTTTATTTGACATTTAACAATAGAGTAGCTATCAATTTTATCATGTAAATTACCTAACCCATAGTAGGTACTCAATAAAGGGAAGTAATTATTATGGTTTAATTAGGATAAGGTATGCATTAATCAACCTTATCCAAAATTTTATCTAGGCTTTTACATTAACCATAATAATAAAAAATAATAGCCAACATGCAATAAATGCTTATGATGAATCAGGTGCTGTCCAAGTGCTTTGCGTATTAATTAATCACCATAACAACCCTAAGAGAGAGACAATATTACTCTCTCCATTTTAGAAATAAATAAACTGAGATACAGAGAGCTTAGGACACTTTTCCAACGTCAAAGAGTTTGTAAATGGTGGAGTGAGGATTTGAACCCAGGTATATATGAAGTCTAGAACCTATGCTCTTATTCACTACAGTCTCCTAACAAAGGTTGGGGAAACTATCAGGAAATAAAATTTCCCCAAAGCTCCATCTTTATGACTGGTATATGTTTTCAATAATTCTCTTAGATCTTTGTGGCCACACCAGTTTTCCATTTTCTAGGATGATTCAAGATACATTCTGTGTAGATTCTGCGTTCTAAGAGTCACTTACTATTGCCATCTCTTGGCTTCTAAAAAATTCACTCTCTATTCTGACTTAAAATTAATTTATGATACTCTTGGGAAAATATGTTAAGTATGAGAGACTAGCAGGATTACAAAGATATTATAATATCTCTTATTGTAGAATGTGACCAAAAAGAAGTGTTAAGTACGCAGACTGAGATTTGGACATGCCTTTGACATACATCTGCCCCTTGGCTTCTTTGCACACAGGATTTCATGCTATTTCAAAAATACCTGAGTCTCTCAAAGCAGTTTCTCAGTTGGGCTTGACCCTGAAGATGATGTTATATTCTGGATCTTTTCCAGCCACAGCAAAACTCATCCCATCAACACATACCTACACCAGTCATAATGTGTCCATCTTGTATTTTCCTTCTCTGTATTTCTTAAATGGCTCTGATGGGTTTACAGAAAAGACAGATTATAGGCCTTCACACTTTGGAACAATAATTCAGGTATATCTTAACTGTGAAATTCTGGAGCAAAGGTCTTCATTCATAGGGATGATCTTAATGGCTGTGAGTTTAGAACTGATAGCAACCCAGTAACACAGAGAAGATACTTCCTAGGTAGGCAGCACTCTTTATCACATAAATATAAGGCTACCCTTGTATATTTTTTTCCTATCCTCTTTTTTTCCAAAGTGCTCTACATCTTTTAAAAAAAAATTGTTCCTTACCCTGCATCTGAGCCATTTCCACACAGTAAAGGGTCTTTTTGTCCATCCAAAACATAAAAGTGACCTGTTAATATAAAGAATAAACTATTTTATTTCATATCAATCCTGCTGACATCAGGAATAAATGAGAGTTTGACTATCTCAGTTATTTCCAAAGTGGACACCAATAAAGTATATTTACAAAGATGGCTTCACACCCACAGCTTCAACTATTTATAGTTGAAAACTCATTCAGCAACACTATGGTTAACAATGTAGCAATATTTCTTACTGTCCTCTTCAATGTAATCCTTCCAGTTAAATGTGTTCATTGTTACATTAACAAATGTCCCATTTGAATCTATTGTGCCATTAAAGTAGGAAGTGGTGTTGGTTTCAAAAGCAGAATTGCTTGGGGGCCATTGCAAGCATTTATTCCGCAGGTTGCCCATGAACAGCTGCAGACCAATTAGAGCAAACACGCTCAGACAGAACACAGTCAAGATCATGACGTCAGAAAGCTTCTTCACAGACTGGATCAGGGCTCCCACAATGGTCTTTAAACCTGAGGAGAGAGAACGATAGGTCAGCTGAGGAAGAGTGCTATAAGCCACAGCGTCTTCTTAATAGTGACACACATTCTCTTTCCCCACCAACAATTGCTTGGCTGTTTAGACACCAAAGCTATATGGACAGCCAGATGGTTTGGGAAATGGATGAAGAGCAGATTTTATTTATGAACAGTGTGCTTTCTGGAGGTTCAAAATGAAATTGTAAATATCCAGGCAAGAAGTTTTTTCTTTTTGCGTGGCTTTACATGCTGCCACAAACATGTAAAGACAGACCTGCAGCTATTTTTCATTTCAGATTTTGTGATCCATGAGGCTATTTCCCTCCAACCCATTCTTTATACTAGCCTCCAAGTAGCAGTGATTTAGAGGAGAAAAGAATTTTAAAATAATAAAAATCCCATGCCATGTGCATGCTGTTCAATAATAGTCTTTTCTCCTTTATAAAAGGAGATCCATTTCAAAATAGATCTGCAGTGAATGGTAAAATCCAAATCAGTTAGTAAAGCCATGGTAGCAAAGCTTTTTCAGAATGTAAGAGAAAACTTGATATCCTAAATGCAAAAAAAAGAGAGAGAGAGAAACCAGTATTTTTTATAGACATCTCATGCAAGTCTCTGTTAAACTCAAAGGCTGACTTTACCAATAAGCACTTCATTTCTAAAATGTTAGCAACTGAACTGCATTGAAACATCATTTGGTATCTTGATTGTGACAAACAAGAATAATAAGCAACAAGGCTAATGTTATAAGTGTGATTTCAACCTCAATAGTATTATAGTATATTTAAAGTCAGCCTCGGTGTTTAACCTAGCTCTCACCTGGAATGACAGAAATTGTTTTCAATGCTCGGAGAACTCTGAATGTTCTCAATGCTGAGACATTGCCCAGGTCCACAAACTCTGTCACATATCTGTAATAGGGAGTTCACACACAAACACAATAACACACAAGAAAAGTTGGAAATATAAGGGGCCTGTCACCTTAGACCAGTTTCTTCTTACCTGGAATTACAGAAATAGTTTTCAGAGCTCTCAAGACTCTGAAAGTTCGAAGAGCTGAAACATTGCCTAGGCTTACAAATTCTGTTACATACCTGTAGAATTAAATCAGAGTTACTGATAGTTTTGGCAAAGTTTATACTAAATAAGAATTAATGCTGGATTTGGCATATACAGCCCCTTGAGATTAACAAATAGAATTGCTGTAGACCTCAGGGCGCCATATGCTGAAAGCTGCTTTTAAGGAATAACGTTTTGTTGCTTTATTTCAATGTAATTTTCACTGATATGAACAAGTTTGTTTGCAAAACTATCAAAGTACAGTTGGTGGTATTAAATTATAGTCAATGAATAACTTCATTTTGATGAAGTGGAAGACTATATGATATGATAGTAATTCCATTTATTGCTCATTTACCAGATATATTTACCTTGCAATATGTATCTAATATATATTCTCAAAATATATGAGGCATATAGTTTATTTGGCTAATGAGCAAACTCTACATTTAAAATATGTCACAACAACCTGGTTTATGCTGCAATTATTTTCATTTCTTTGAGCTTAACAAGTTTTAAAAAATACTCACGCCATCACAATGACACTGAAATCCAGCCAGTTCCATGGATCGCGGAGGAATGTAAAATCTTCTAAGCAAAACCCTCTCGCCAAGATTTTTATAAGTGACTCAAAGGTATAGATTCCAGTGAATGTGTACCTAGGAAAAATAGCCAAACAAAAATTAACAATTTTGTTTGAACTATTAAAATGGATTTTTTAACATATAGCAAATCCTACCTTTTTGCAGTTTTTCAATTCACTAAAATCATATTCCTTATTTCCACTTGCTGAAGAATCTACTATTAATCTTACAAGCCTGAGTAAAGGGTTATACTGAAGAGGTGATGTCTTCTAAACAAGAATCTGATCTTGTTTAGCTATTTCAGTTTTAGAATAATAGATTCATGTGTCTTAACGGATAATCATCAAGCTGCCCTCTAGAGCAACACTGTCTGGTAGAAATATAATGTAAGTGACATGTAGTTTTCAAATTTCTAGTAGCCAAATAAAAAATTAATAAGGAACGAGTGAACTTAATTTTCATATTATATTTTATTCAAACCAATATATCTAAAATATCATTTCAACAATTAAGACTAGCCAAATTTCAAGTTTCAGTAGCCACATGTGGCTAGTGTTTCTCTCAGGGGACAGTACATCTCTAGAGGCAACATTTATTAGATTCATTTATTTATAATAAAATATTTCATTCAGAAATGAATGAATTTCATTCAGAAATTTCTTAATGGTTAGAATAAGTTTTAGGGATATTTTACATATCTAATCTAGAAAATATACCTCCCTTTTTTTATCCTTAAAAGTCAGACATAGAGCTATAAAACTGCTTCTCTCTCCCTCTCTGCATCTCTCTTTCTCTCTCATATATATATATATATATAATATTATATATATATATAATCACAAGAAATTTTTCAATTCATTATTATTTTGTGTGTGTGTATTTACATAACTACCAAAATTCAGGGATAATAAAATTCCTGAATTTAATCTTGAATCACTACTATCTCTATGCAATGGGGCCAAATCATTTAAACACGCTCAAATTCAAATTTCAGCATTCAAAATGGTGAAAGCCTTTTCCATTTGCTGTTTGATATAGTGCATTTCTAGCCCTCTCTTCTTTGAGTGTTGACAATATGTTATTTCTGTGTCTTCCAAAAATAGTTGAGAGAGATTGTTTTTCAACATTGTCTTCTTTTAAAAAGTACAATTTAAGTTTATTCCTCAGATTATTTCACCCAAGCCACAAAGATTTGATTTACTCTTATTAAAATTCATTGTATTTTCCAGTCTATTAATATTTTATATATGAAAAAAGTTGAGAGTTATTTTTGCATGATTTTCTGTAGAAATTTCTCTCATATGAGGGAACAAAGAAATAAGAGGAAAATGTATACAGAAATCTTCACCTCTAGTTTTGCTAAGAATATTGCCCCTCCTTTTTTTTAACAATTTGATTGATTTTATGAGGAATATGTATAATTGATATCTTTACTTGTTGTGAAGTAGCTGACTTTGTTAGGAAGAGATACATTTTACAATGCCAAGCTTATGTTGACTTGTGTTTTAGTTTGGATCTTTGTGTATTATACGTAATCACCATGACATTCTGTTTGGAGTGATAGCTGGCCTTGTAAAAGGCCGTGAGACAGCTCACATGTATATTCTGTTTATCATATTAGTGGTTAGTGCCTTATGGTCTACTGTTAAGCAATTCTAAGTTATCTACAGAATTACTAGGAGTAAGATAAAAGTCTCTACTCCTATTCCTGTTTTTGGAAAATTCGTAGGGACATTTGGAGTATATGGTGAGTATTGACAGCTTTCCAAGGAAGAGAGTCTTAGAGCTAAACATCTGAGACAGAGCTCTGCACAGAATGGGTGGTCAGAAGGGCCTTTTAGCAAACGAGATTGAACAGGTAAGTGGGAATCAAGGGGACCTTGATCTTTCTTGCCTGTGCCCCCACTAGGCTCCTAATCATGCTGTTGATTGTGTCCATGTCACAGGTTTTTTCCTGTAATTACAATGTCTGTGGAAGTGCCTTGCCTTACATAATACCACCCTCACTATATAATACAGTCCTCCGGCCATTCTGTGTATGCCACCTCTTTCTACAGGGACTGTTTCTGCTATCAATGACCAATGACTTCTCTTTTCAGGTCAGAACTGAGTTATCTTCTCTTTTCATTGGACTCTGTTTTTTTTTTTTTTTGTCTGTAGTAACTAATATTTTGCTTGTTTTCCTGCACCTTGCTATCAAGTGGCTAGAGATAATCGATCAGGAGACCTTTGCAAAGTTTTCCAACTGAAAGATATAAGTCAAAAACTTTTGTAAGGCTGGGACTATTTTCATAATGGATATAGTCATCTCTAAAAATGACTTTAAAAAGAGATCTGCATATTCAAGCAATAATATTCAAGTGTCTCCTATACCTATCTTTTAATAATGTTATACAAATAAACAAAATTTACACATGTTTAAATGCTTCAGTAATTTCTGCTGGGAAGAGCACATACAGAATAGTTTTAAATAGGTATATCCATTTGTTAACCCCTAAATCATAAATGGTAACTGACAATCCTGTGAAATAGCTTGCCTCAACATAAGAACTAGATTCTCTACTAAAATGATTTCTAGGGAGCATTTTCAAGCTACTGTCAAAAAAATCTTTAACTAATGTGTTAAATCACTGACAAATTATGGCTTAGAATGATGCTGTAAATCCTCACAGAAATATGTAAAAACAGAAATAAAAGTGGCAGTATTTATCATAATAATTTATCTCTTATTGGACATTACTTTTAAAAACATAACAATAAAAGTAACATACTAAATTTTTTCTTTCACTAAACCAATCAAATACCTGATCATTGTATTATAGTATACATAAATAGTCTATATAACCTAAACACCTTCTGTTTCACTAAAAAGCATATTTCTTTGTCATAAATAACCTCATATATGACTAACAAATTAGGGAATAATGTTGTTATAATGCAGAAATTGTGTTAGTTAATGCACAATTTTCCCCAGTATATTGATGTTTTGAAAGAATCAGGGGCATCTTTTCCCTCAACATCCTTAGCAATAAAAGAAGACCTTAATAATAATGCAGAAAATTGACAGAAGTGCCTTCTTTAGTGCCAGCAGGGGCTAGTTTAGCATGCCCAAGAACTACTTTCTCTCTGGATTAAAATATTGAATCAAATGGTTTTTTTGATAACATCATACAAATGCCCCCAGGGCCTCCAACTCAAGGGAGAAAGGATGAGGCCCAGGGTCTGAGACTACAAAAGACATGCCAGCTGTGATTTTAGGTATAAATGTCCATAGGGATTTAACTGGGCCAGTATCTTTTTATTGGGATTGTTATTATTTTTATTAGTGTCCTAACTGCAAAGTTTCATCAGTTTTGAGTGATCTGCCCTAATCATGTTTTCCCCTTAGGGAAACATTCGATTTTTTGAGAATAGTTTTGAAGAAGACATTTTATTTCTTTTAAAGAGCACATCTAGAGTGTTTTAGCACAGATGCTATGTCTAAATAAACTATGTCTCTAAATATAACCTAAACATCTAAATAACTTAAATACCTAAATGTATTTTTCCTAAACATAATAATTTAACATATAACTAAAAGCCTAATATAATAGTATTGAGTTGAATATCTAAGTCTACTGTATCAGAATATAACAATTATAGTAACATACTAGAATAAATAATTTTATTCATCAAATTATTCAAAATGGTCATTTTATTTTATCTAAAATGCACAACAATAGTTGAGTCTTAACTTTTAGGCTAAATGATAGGTTTAGTTTACCAGCTAGTGTATGCTATTTATAATCTTGCTTAAACAGATACTATCATGAATTTATTATAAAGAATACTTACCTCATGGAAGAAAAACTCCCCCAAAGAACTTCCCTTATGTTCTTTCATATTATGGAAATAACTTTTTCTTAGAAGTGTTTAGCCTGACTTCAAAAAGCGGAAACCGTGAGTCAGACCATAAGGAGATTGCTAGAGAATTTGAATGTGCATTTCTCATTCCAATAAATCATTTCTACTTACTCTACATTCTTTGTCCAGTCTGGAGGGTTACTCAAGGTCATAAATACACAGTTGGTCAAAATAGTGCACATGATAAGCATGCTGAATAAAGTAGATTATAGTTAAGGAATAAATGCTAGTACGTTATCATGGCCATTTACAAAAGATCCAATATAAAAAAAAATCATCAACACAAGTTACCTGTGAAATTAATCTTACTTATTTGTTTTAAAACAATGGCAAAAATAATAAGAAACTTCAAAGCCTGTCATATATCCTTGGTCCACTCATTTTTTGTTTCACATCACATCCTCGCAAAACTGAATTCAATGGAATGAGATCTCTATTTGAAGTAAAAGAGAATTTTGCATTTTAATCAGTTGTGTGAAATTGCATTACAAGGGGAAATGACCATTCTTTAGTAAGTTTACAGCACAATGTAAGTGTAAAAGTTGTATGTCAGATAAAATTTAAAATCTCCACTGACTGACAAAAAGTTAATGAATGCAATATAAAAAGCCTAAGAATGTATAGCCCAATATATTCAATTACATTGATTGAGATTCCTACTGTCATTAGGTACTCTGGTAGTCTTATAGTGATGTAACTTATTCCCTTAGAGTTTACAGCATAGGAATAAAGGGAGAGATGATTTTTTGCTGATAAGTTAATGTTGTTTTCTAACTTTCTATTTTCACTTTAGCCTGTGGGAGAACTTAACAGGCCATTTGGTTATCTTCCTGTACCAGTCCACCCCATACCTAAACAGCTAAACACAATTTTGAAACCTTCCTGAGAATTCGCGGTAATAATTTGTCTTGGAATCTCAATCCAGACTTCACTGTAAGGAAGCTCATGATTATTTTGAGGTAAATATTTTATTTTAAAATATAAATACTTTCCAACATCAAACCATAGAATGAGAGAATTCAAATGCACCTCAAAAGGAAGGTTATCAGTCCTATTTGCCCTGTCTCTAGGTTAACCAGTATTTTGTCCTCCTTTTAGTTTTTATATAAGCCTGTTTTGAATCTGCCTGTATAAAATGTCCATTCTTGAACACTGCCTCAGAAGATCACCTTTTTATTTAATCATTACTTATTCGAGAATTTTCTTGAAATCCACACCTATTCTGTCCTTTTACATACACTTTTTGACTATCATTGTAAATAGTTTTAAGTTCAACAATTTTTAAATATATATTATCAATCAGATACGTAGGCACATTGTAGTTTAATAAATATTTACTGAAGGAAGGATGGAAGGATGGACCCAGGTGTTGAAGATAAAGAACCAATTAAGGCACAAAACTTTGAACATTTAGTAATATAAATAATACTACTAACTACAGTAGACTGTGTTTCTTTAGCAATGGTTATATATGGTCTAACTGAGGTTAATAAAAATGTAAAGGAGGGCCGGCCCCGTGGCTTGGCGGTTAAGTGCTCGCGCTCCCCTGTTAGTGGCCCAGGTTCGGATCCCGGGCGCGCACTGATGCACCACTTCTCTGGCCATGCTGAGGCCGCGTCCCACATACAGCAGCTAGAAGGATGTGCAGCTGTGACATACAACTATCTGCTGGGGCTTTGGGTGGAAAAAAAAAATAAATAAAAATCTTTAAAAAAAGAAAATGTAAAGGAGAGTTGCTGTTGTTCCTACTACACAATGTATTTCATTTACACATTGACTATCCGAGTTGCATTTTTACTTCTAGAGTCATAATAGTCATTCTATAATAATCTTGTTATAAATAGCAGAAAATCAATGAGAACAATAAACAACGTTACTATTAATCTCAAAGAAATTTTATATATATATTAAAAAATATATGACATTTTCTATAAAATCAACTACTAGAAACAGCATTTAGACAATTCAAATGAAAAGGATATGAATGTACTAAAATCTTGATAGCAATTTTCCTAACAGGGTTTAGTGGAGTTAAAATATACAAGGCAGAGGTGGCACTGAATCGGAAAATTGCCTTCCCTTTATTCAATACTATAAAAGTCTGAAAAAGAAAATATGAGAAAAAAATTATTAGGTTAGACATGTGGCTTATTTGAAGAGCTTACACACATGAAGAACTTTTTACCTGATTTGTTTCTTCAAACTTGTTTGTGTAAACCTGTTGGTATACTGTAACTATAAGCATGTTAGATGTTTCTCCCCTAAATTAACATATAATTACAAATAAAGATGTGACTTACTCTTATCTAATCTGTCTCTAAGGTTCCAACTTTGTGATACAAACTGATGGTCCTAACATAATTTTTACCCAGTTGTAAGTTAACTTTACAGACTCCAATTCCATATAAAGCTTACCATCTGGCTCCAGCTTTGGTAACTTTTCAGATTATTCTGTACACATTGATATCAAAGTAATCTTTTATAAATATTTTAATTACCTCAAGTCTTTATTTTATTTATTTATTTATAATATAATATATATTATATTATATTATATAATATAATATAATATAATATAATATAATAAATAAATATTTATTAATATTTATTATTTATTAAAATATTTTAATTACCTAAAGTCAACGTTTATGATGGCTCTCTATTTTCCTTATAGAAGTTGTCCTACTTTAAAACGTTCAAACAGGCTGAATAACCTGGTTTTGCTGATTCTATAGATCTGCTGGTAATGTTGAGAAGGGGCAGCTGCGTTGAGAATGAGGCTGAAATACGTCATTTCAAAGGGCATTCCATAGCTAAAATCCTATGACCTGAAACCTATAATCATCAACTTAGCATTTAAGCTACGCTGCCCAGTGATTACCTATTACGTCTCTCTAAGATCATCTTTTATTTTTTCCCATCAAAGCATCTCTGCTCCAGCCAATTCAGTCTACTTATCGATCCCGCTCACAACCTGTCAACCTCTCCCTCTGACTCTGAAAATGAATGTAATAGAATCCTAGAGGAAGGAGGCACCTGAGAGGTCATCTCACCCAAACTCTCTCTCATCTCAGGTCCATAACAGACCTGCAATAAGGTCCCACCTCCAATGACCCACTATTATATCAGAGGTTCTTAGTCCCATCTGCATTTCAGAATCTCCTGGGATGATTTTAAAATTACCAGTAATTGGATCCCACTCCAGACCAGTTGAATCAGAATTTCTGGAGGATGGGCACAGACATGGCTAGTTTAAAAAATTCTCCCAGGTGATTTTAATATGCAGCCAAGGTTGAAAACCCCTACTTTCTGGGAATGTCCTCTGCTATCAAAATCATCTCCTCCATTACATCTTTCCAGATAAATCATGCTGCCTTCTGATCACTCCCTAATTGTTTCCCTTTACCAGTAAGTCTTAGTATATTAATCTGCACATGTTGGCATGTCGCTTGTAATGATAGTCAAGTAGCAATTTACACATAGGGTTCATTCCACTGAGGACTAGGTTACAAGTTGTTACAAACCATTAAGCCATTACTTTTTCTCCATTTTTTTCACAATATTTAATAGCGTGGTTTGCAAATAAAACTTGTTTTAATTAAATGTGGGTTTACTTTTAAGATGACATTTATATTTGTGACATCTATTCTGTATATTCATTTACTTAATAATATGTTTTTACCCTTGAACTAAGGGCTATATCCCATACATGCATGTTCACTGACACCATACTCTGTTTGAATAGGTAGACAGAAATATATGATATTGTGAGTATAAAGGACAGAGAAAACAATTTCTCTGTATATTGCCCTTTTGTATTCAAAACCATGGAGCCAACCATTACCTAACCAACCATTTTCCATGATCTGAACTCTACAAATTTGAACATTTCTATGAAGAGGGCAAGTAAACTGTTCTTTACTAGCAGTCGGATTATCCACAAGGGACAGTGGACATTGGGAAGACTGCCCTTGAAGCACAAATGCATTAAAGCATTGTTTTGAATTCACAGGATTAGATCATTTATTATAAACAATCTATATCCCTTTAGGCATTCAATGACAGCAGTAACGTGTAAAAGTTCACTGTAATTTAAGGTGCATTTACTCCTGCTTTCTTTTGAAACAATTTCCCTGAAAAAGCAATTGCCACTTGTTTAGGAGAGGATTTTATTTTGAAAGATCTCTGAAAACAAAGCGAACAGGAATGAACTGTCTGCTTAAAAAAGGAATTCTCTGCTCTTCCTGCAAGATTAGCTTTCGTGGTACTAATGGGATTAAAGATGACGTGCCAAGGGCAACTTCATTGAATTTACAGGTTCTGGAACAGAGCAGGCTTATGAACACAATCCCAGTTTATTCTGGAGACCAACACCCGACACAAAGAAAACCCCGAGTTCTGAGAAATGAGGAATAAAATACTAATATCCTGTATAGTGAAGAATTACAAGAAAGACATTTGAAATTTGGGGCTCTGATGTTGTTGAGAGATGTACCTAAACTGAAAATTACTTGAGAGAATGACAGATGATTGGGGGAGGGATAAATAGTGTCAATTCTGAAATCTGGTTTTCAAGTAATGATAAGTAATGATGTGACTTAAAAAAACAGCACTGTGTTGCTACTAAGGTGATGAATGCTATAGCCAGAAGTATACTAAACTGGTAATGTCCACTCTGGAATGCTGCTTGCTTCTTTTTCCTGGGCAAATCACATCTTATAAGTTCACTAAAATTTTTACTACTTGAGGCAGGAACAAGCTTTACATCTCTGAGCTCTGAGCAGGACCACATGAATCAGAGAGTTCAAAAAATTATACAACCAGTTTTTGACATTATCTTTTATTAGGTTAATAGACACCATGTATAGTTTTGCTTAGTGGTTAAGAGCTCTGGCTCTGGAGCCTGACTGCCTGGGTTCAAATCCTAAATCCACCGCTTATGAAGTGTGACCTTGGGCAAGTTACTAAACCTCTCTGGGCTTCACTTCATCTGTAAAATGAAGCTAACATAGTAGCTGCCTCACTGGTGTTTTGAATATTAAGTGAGTTATGCCGGTTAAAGCACTCAAACAGTGCCTGACAAAGTCTGAGCACAAAAAATGTTAGCTATTATTATCACTGTCACTATTCCTAAGTTATTACCTGGTGAACTTAAATGCAATTAAAATACATTGTGATGTTGCTTATCTGATTAAATTAGGTATGTAAAATGTAGCACTGATTAGTGGCAGCAGACAGTCATATAATGCTTTGCAGTTTTTAAATGCCTTTCACCTATATTAGTTCATGTAATTAACATAAGCTTCATACCATACTTTAAAATTTCAGAACTTCCCCCATCAGCTTCTTCTGTTAGCTCCTATCCTAAGAATCAGAAACTACCTTTTTATAATATTACTTCTGTCTTCCTCTTTATATAGATACCTCATAAAGGAAAGCAGTGCCGCCAACAGTGAAGAAGCTGTCTAGAGGCTTCCCAAGATGAGTCACAGCCACCATGACTAATTCAGGGTCCAAGTCTGGTTCTCAGACAGGGAGGCAATAAACACTGACTGTTAGCACCCAGAGAACAATTCTATGTCCTGGCGGCAGACTCACATTACCAAGCTTGAAAGCCTGACATATAAAATCAGAATGCCAATCTGTTTATTTACGATGAGATAGATTATTGTCACATGGACTGAAATAATTGCAGTGGCATAGCTGGCACATTCTTTCCTTTTAAGCAGATCTACAGGAAGACAAATTATAATAAGAAGGTTCTTGGCTGAAGGTGGAGTCCAAACAAGCCGACTTAATCAAACGATGCCTGATGGTTAATGACATCTCTGTTAGGTAGCCCAGTGTGGCACCTCTACAATAAGTGGCCTTGATTTGGGGAGGAAAATGCTTTCAAGGCTACTACTAAAGATTTGTCTCCCTTGGAAAATGCTGATGTTTGTCTCTATTATTATTATTCCCCCCTTAATCTTACCAATTCCCTTTCTTAAAGACACTTTCTCTAAGTAGCAAATACTTTTAATCATATCAGAGTAAGTCATACTCCTATTTCTTGAAGATATCTTTGCAAATATATACTTTGAATCAATACTTTTCAAAAGAGAATTTTCTTCCATTTTTGGGAGGGATATCGCACTGTCATCACCGTGTGTGATAATACAGTATTATTATCAAAATTTTCTTTATCAATTCTATAGTGAAGTACTAGATTAAATTACTTTTGGGAATATATGAATATATATTAAATGCCACCTTTCATGAAACTAGTTAAAAAGGAAAAAGAAAAGAGAAAGGACCCGTTTAACTATTTAAATTTGTTTTGTGACTTTAAATAAAGCATTTTAAAGCTTGCTACTCAAAGTGTGGCCCGTGTACTAGCAGCATGAGTCTCGCTTGAGGGCTTGTTAGAAATGCAGGATGTCTGGCCCCACCTCAGCTCTATGAAATCAGAATCTGTATTTTAACAAGATCCTCAGGTGATGTGTATGGACACGCAAGTTCGAGAAGCACTCCTTTAGTGCAATAGGGCTAGTTCCACGTCTGAATAATTGTCATTCCCTTTAGCCATCATTGAGCTTATAAAGTTAAATTGTATGCTGCTTAAAAGAATGCAATTCCTTTAGCCATTCCTTTTAAAAGGGCTGGCTTAGACTAATAAAGGCATCCAATATCTTCTTTAATTCATAAGCCATCAATTCATGGTGATATTAATTTATCTTTAGTTTCTACATAAACCTGTTTTTATGCTCATGAATGTGAAATATAAATTGTGGTTATAAGATGCCAAAATATCCAATTAGAAGGCATAAAATTTATCATCCCTTTTTTAAATATTTCCTATTTAAATAGGAAATGCACAGCTGGTTTAACTTCAAAAACATTCTAATTCTGACAGAATTTTATGGTTATTCTAGCATTAGGATGGCAGAGTCCTAACTGTTGATTTAAATCATATAGAGATGGAGAAAATTTGAGGGATTTTTCTTCTGTTCTTGATATTTTTTTCTCAGAGTGATGTTATAACAGTATGTAGGTGTTCCAGAATCTAGCCTGTCACAAATTAAGTAAGGTTAAGAGAAGCTCCCAATTATATTCCAGGATAGTGGACCAAAAAACTCCAAAAATGTATCTCTGGGTGAACATGCTTCTCAATGTATTATCTTCCTATAGGAGGATGCTAAGTAAAAGATTATTTATTATCCTCTAAAATACAAATCTATTGTGAAGAAACCTCAAGCCAAATAAGAACTAAAATATAAGAAGTACATCTACCCCTAACTCTTCTTTTGCATAAACATTATTCTGTTCTCTACCATGTGCTTAAATATTGTCAGCAATAGCAGATATTTTGCTTTGTTGATGTCAATTTTAATTTTCACTATCTCAATTACTGTGAAATTGTAGAAACTGTTCATCTCTTCATATCTCTTCACTGTAGACAAATCTTGACTTCATTTCTTATAAATGTTTCTGCTTATTATACTGCACTTAAAAATAAGTGGAAATGAAAAGTGTAGAATCTTTAACCGTAGAAAAATGATGATGCAGTATGTATACGAGCCAGAGAAAAGTGTATTAAAGTGTTTAATTAAAGACTGAATTTTGGAAGTGTAACTTTACTTTTGGAAGTATAAAATCTACCACTCACTTTCTTACTGATATAGTAGGGGTCCAGGTCCTCCAGGGGCTCTGACACCATCTCTGGAGGGATGTCTCCATAAATAAATGGAAGGTTCTTTCCAGCTTCCAAGTCACTATTTGGCTTTGGTTTGTTCTCGTCATCATTGTCTTGTTCCCTCTTGGGCTTCTTGGCTTTCTCTTCTGCAGCACGTTTTTCGATAGCAGCAAGAGATTCTCTAGTAAAAAGGCGGAAGCTTTCAGGTCCCGGGGGTACCAGCAGTGCCTGTGCCATCTTTTCATCCTGCACATTTAATTACGTTTAGCTTCTTGCATAAGAATTGCCTACAATAAAAAAAAAAAAAGGATGAAAGTTAAGAAAGCAAGTGAATGAAAGGGATTAAGAAAATCAAGCAAGATGTCATTTAATGTTTCTCCTAGTAATTTTTTAAAGTAGTGCTTTACTTTTTTTACAAGTAGTGTAAATTTTTACAAGTAGTGCTTTTAGTGCTGCACTACAAATTTTAACTTGGAAACATCATCATTCAATGTAACGTTCAATAAACCAACTTTATAAGTCTATCAAAAAGTCTGTTCTTGAGACCTTGGGGCCAAAATATATTGTAGTAGACTTTTGGTTAAACGAGTAATGCTACTAATGCTTGTCAATAAAATTACCTAAGGACCCGTTATTTTTCTCCCTCCTCATTTTATCACATCTTACTAACTCTCCAAATAAAGAAATACTGATGCCAAGGCAATGGTATATCCCTGACTCATAAAATAGCAGGATAGGAAAAGAAGTTTTGCTTAACTCAACCACTGTTCTCGTTATCAGCATCATCGACCACTGGTTCTCCAGACAAGGTCTGACCATCAGCAGTGACAAGGAAATCAAAACTCTGTTTGCTTTTAGCTTTTCACCTTGGAGCCTTCCGAGGCAGTGCAGAATATATTTACTTCCTTTTCCAGTCTGCTGCCCTTCAACTGTTCCAAGACAATTTTCATATTCTTCCTGAATCTTTCATTTGGTGTAGTGGTTAAAAGGATGGACTATGGAGCTAGACTCCCTCTGTTCTAAGCCCTGGCTCTGCCACTTATGAACCCCATGACTTTGCAAAATGTAACCCCTCGGTGCTTCAGTCTTCATCTATGAAGTAGGGACAAAAGGAGAACTGACTCCCAGGTTATTGTAAGGAACAAATGAATTAATTTACATTAAGTGTCTAGAATAGTTTCTGGAATTAGTAAGCACTATATTAGCACCACCTATCATAATCTAATTATCTCTAGTTCCTCCAGCCATTTCCTCTGCTGTGGTTTCAAGCATCCTCACAATTCAAGCCACTCTCCTTTAAATAAGGAAGGAAACAGGCAGTGCCATTACCATTTTGATTTTTTTTTTAGGCTACCAACTATCATTAGCTTGCATGAATCAGTGGGATCCACTGTTTACATTTGATTGCCTGTACTTATGACTCTTTAGTGTCTTCTAAACTGCTACTATTTTAATTAACCTTTACAAATTTTATTTACCTCTCAGAACAGTTGGAACCAAATATTGAATTAAGCAGCTAGGGAGGGAAAGGGAGATAAGCTAACAGTATGTCAGGCATATTTAATACACTGTCTCAGTTGATTCTCACCACAAACCTATATAAGTACTTCCACCACATTCTCACCAATGGGAAGCAGAGGTTCAGAGGGGTTAAAGTTAACTGTTCAGGGATTACACAGATCAAACAGCTAGTCAAGGCCAGAGTTGGGATTCAAACAAAGGTTAGTCTGATGCTAAAAATCAATACTCATTTCCAGACACCGAAAACACTGAATCAAGAAAAAAATCAAAATCAAGAGTTCTGGATCAACCAAAAGAGCAACAGAGATGGGAGACAGAAAAATGGCCTGTCTACAAGGTACATTTGAGCACAAATGTGGACAGTGATAATAAGAAATAAGAGGACACTGTGAACAATAGAAAATCAATTGGGCCTCAATCCTAAAAAGAATAGAGTTGTGGAGGGCTAAAGTTGTAGAAGGGCTCTGACAGGTTAAGTCCTTTTTTTTATGTTTCTGGCAGTTTCATTTAATATGTGTTGTAAGAGATCTGGGAAAAGGAGTTACTCAGAGTCAATACAAGATTCCTAGGGAACGAAAATCAGTTCATGAAATGGAAAGGCATGTGTAAAAGAGAAAAAAATGCAGTGCCAACAGTAATATCATGTGGTGATGTGGGTTCAAAGACAGCAGATGTTTGTCTGAAAACATCTAAAAAAAATAAGAAGGTCTTGACTTGCTGGAACCACAACTGACCATGGAACTTCAGGAATGGGCTGAGAAGTGCAGAGTACAGGGCACACTCACACATGCCTACCACCTGGCTGGGGCAGGAAAAGAGAGAAGGCAGACATATGGAGTGGCCCTGCTCAATTTCCCAGGGAAGGGAAAAAAATTCTATCTGCTGGAAATGTGACAGAACAGTCAAAAATATAGCAAATTAGCTACATAAATTTTGAAACATAAGTTAACAGTTATTTTATTTTGCATTGTGCCAAAAATCACATTTTAAAAAGCAAGATAGAAAATGGAAATAATAATAGCAAAATACAATGAGTACATCAGTCATCTTGTAGACCCGTCTACAACCATAGCATCAAAGTAATCATCAAAATCATCTGTGACATTTTCCCTATCCCCAACCACCCACTCCACCTCTGCCCCCGCATTTATTCTAGTCTCCATAGTAGTTTATCCCTAAATGGCCTTCTAATTCTTAGCAGTTCATTGCATGGATATACTGAGCTTACAGACAATGAGAAATTCTAGATCTCATAGTAACATAGGAAAAATAATAGAGGTTACTATATGTTTTTTGAGTTTATATCTGAGTTACTGGTTCCCTGTTCTGTTCCAACGACAAAAAGTATTTTAATAGCTGTGTCTTTTCATTGAATTCATATTTATAATATAGCATTGTTATTATATTTCCTGCTATTACGAAGTTATATTCTGAATAAGTTATAAAACATCAGATTTGTCAAAAAATTGTGCCATTTTCCCTGTTAGTTCTGAAAAAGAATTTCTGATTTGTGGTGGGACAGGGCTCTTTTTTTATGTAACATATCACATAGTATGTGAATTAGAAGATCTGAGAGCAGTTATTCTATTTTACTCAAAAATCAATTAACTATTTATATTGTGCCTTCTAAATGCACGGCAGATGGCACAGTAGAATTAACGTCTTCAGCCATTTTATGTCGATTTCGATGGCCACATTGTCAACGCGATGGCTGTATGGAATATTCACAGCTTTTATACGTTTGAGTGTGGAGAGAGTTTGCCATTAACTGCAAGCCTTAAATACTCAGAGGTGTGTAATCCACCTGTCTCTTATCACCTGTTATGAACTGAATGGATAAGGTTTCTCCCAAGTGCTAAATGAAAGTGCAACAGCATGGCAAACATATCTTAAGAAATTTCTATGAAACATGGTTGCTTTCTTAGGGGAGAAGAAAAGTTACTTTTGTATTTGAGCATTTAGTTGAACTGGTTTTGGTTTCTTTATTCATAATGGAATGAAAAACACGCGGTGATTGGAATCAGAAGTCTGGGTTAGTACTGAGTATGTCACTGACAGTTTTCCCATGTCATTTAACCTTCCTTAACTTCAGTGTCATCAAAGTGCCTTATCATATATGTGCAACATTTTTCCATAAAGAAATAACTAATTATACTCATTTAATTGTAGTCTCCTGGTTCCTAAGTTTTAAAATGAAATCAAATGTATTTTATTTTAAAATAAAATTAAATGTATTTAATGTGGAAATCTTTCAATAATCTTTCCAGATGACTCTGATTTCTCTGAGATGGCATGGAACAAGGTACCATCACAAAATCATGAAAATTTATTTAAAAATAAGTAATCTTTTTACCTTCTTGTTCACTTATCAAGAGCTAGAATTAAGAATTCGAGTCTTGGTCAAAAGTAAGTAAAGGAGTCTCTGAAATTCCCATAGCATTGTCTCTAAATGCTGAGAAGACAGGCCAGTTCCACACTCGCAGCTTTTCCTCTGCAAGGGCAGTTGGGCTTTGCCCAATATTTGGATAGGCTGAAACATTAACAATTACAGTGAGCAGAGTTTCTCCTGGCTTCAACTGCAGCTTTGCTGTTTAGAAACCTCTCATAGTTCTTTAGCAGTTCTATTTTAATTTTTTCCTCTTCTTTTTTGTTCTTTGTGAGCTTATTATACAGAGCTCTTACATAATTTTATATTCCTATTAGAGCAGACTTTTAAAAATTAATTCCTACCGGTGCCTTGGTGTGGAATATATATTATTAATGAATATATGTGCAATATAATTTATTAAAATACATCAAATTTAATATTCCAAATTTTCTTCAGAACTGTCCTGGCGAGGACAAAATGATGAGAAAAAGATCTGAGGAGATGATCTCTTTGATTGAAAACCAAAGTGTCTGTGTGTGTGTGAATGTGTGTGAGTAAAGCAAATGCATCCCTTTGTTAATCAATAAAAAGACTATAATTCAAAATATCCTATTATAGGGATGGATCACAGAATTTTAAACCTGAAAGAGATCTTAGAATCATTTATTCAGGAAATATTTATTGGGGGACTACTATATATCAACACTGTGCTTGAACTTGGCACCCATGGTCCCCGTCATTAAGGAGCTGACAGTCCAGCGGGAGGGACAGATGTTTATACAAATAATTACAATACAATTATATACAGCTAGTTATTGTCTGAGGTCCATAAAAGGTAGAAATTTATTCTTCCCAGAGCAGGTGGGGAGGAGTATGGTTCAGGGATGTTTCCCTGAGGAAATGATATTGGGGTAGGTTTTGTAGACTAGCTGGGATTTGACCAACTAGTTGTGGTGGTGGTAGTTGAGGGAGAATTAATAGGAAGACATATCAGTAGAGACATGCTAGGCTGAGAGACAGCATGTGCATGGACCCAGAAATAAGAAAGAGCATGGAGAGTTTGGGAGGAACTATAAGGAATTCATTATGGATGGAGACCAATCTGCCCAAAAGGAAGTGGTAAGAGAAAGGACTGGAAAGTTAAGCAGGATATAGATCATCAAAGGTCTTATACAGCACACTAAGGTAAGTCATGGATGGGGAAGGACATGATCAATTCGAAGATTAGAAAGGTGGTGGCAATATGAAGGGTAGACAGGTAGGGAGTGATCCTACAGCAATGGTTTTCAAACATTTTAGTTTCAGGATCCCTTTTTACTCTTAAAATTATTGATGAACCTTCAATGAGCTTTTGTTTATGGGGGGACTTATCTATCCATATTCACCATATTAAAAATTAAAGTTGAAAATGTAAAAAATTTATTAACTTAATAATAAATTCTTGTATGTTTATATATAAAACAGATTTTTAATGAAAATAACTATATTATCCCAAACGAAAATAGAGTGAGAAGAATGAATTTCTTTTACATTTGGGCAAATCTCTGGCTTAACGAAATACAGCTAGATTCTCATATCTGCTTCTGAATTCAATCTGTTGAGATATGTTGTTTTGATTGAAGTACATGAAGAAAACACATATATGTAGCCAGAAAAGTAAGGAGTATTTTAATTGCCTTTTCAGGCAATTGTGAATATCCTTTTTTGATACACACCAAAACTCTACAAATGGTAGTTTCTTAAATTAGTTTCAATGTAGAATCTAAAACCAAATCAATGAACTTTTGATTGATCTTGCCCTTTGGATGGATTTTGTACCATCATGCATGGATCATTTGGAAAATATTGGCACATTGTTATGCAGATTTTCCAAATTTTGACAAATTTCATTATATAACATTCAAAAATCACATTTTTTTTTATATCACCATTGATCTCATGAGAAAAGTCAGAATGTATAGGAAGGCTGTCAAGCTCCCAGTGGCAGGTAAAAGTTTTCCAAACTTCCAATTTCCACTTGAAAGCTCCAGTTTTAGCACTAACAACAAATGCTGTCATTTGCTTTTCTTGAAGTGACAGGTTATTCCTTTGTTCATTTTTCAGAAAATATCTGCCAGATACCAGAGTCTGAATAACCATAGTTTGTCAGTTCTTCCTTCAAGTGAAAATGGTGTTCCATGAAAAAAATCAGTGGCTTATTCATCTCTTGACTCACAATCACACAAGTGCTTTTCCCTGAGACAACCATGGTGCTTCATTATGCAGCAGAAATGCTTTATGTATTCTCCCCATTCCAGCATATAGAGTATTAAAAATACGTATTCTTTAGGGTCAAGATTTAATAAAATCAATAATATTTACAGCTTCATCAAAGATGTTCTTATGTGAACTGGCATTTTTTCTTACTCAAAGTGTGTGGTGGTGAAGAAAACAAGGACTACTCTTACAATTTGATGTCGTTGCCCTGATTCCTGCTAAGGCATTAGCAGTTTATTCCTATGATTTTTGTGCTATCAGTGCAAATGCCAAAACAGTGAAAAAAGGCAAATGACATCTTGGTATTATTAGGAAAATAGTTTAGATCTCACAGCGCCCCCCAAAAGACTCAGGAACTCCCAGTTGTCTGCAAACCACCCTTGGAGAACAGCTGCCCTAGGAGGAAGTAGATGGACACCAGTGGTCTAAGGGAGAGAGTTTGACTGGAGTGCTGCTATTTAAGGGCGCTGGCCATCAAAACTGTATTCAAGCCCTAGCTTTCCTACGTTCAAGCAGTGTGACCTTAGATATTTTTTTTAATCCTTATAATCTTCAAGTTCCCTATCTGCATAATGAAGATAATGAAAGCAATGATAGCACATACTTCATAGAGTTAATGTGACATTTAAATAAGAAAATGCAGCTAGAGTGCGAGGCCCATGTCCGGAAGATAGTAGACAAGTAGTGAGAAAACAAACCACCGCCAGACGACTGTATTTAAGGCACAATTAGGAGAAAGAAAATCAATGCGATTTTGTGATGACTTGATATGAAGGGTGAAGAAAAGTTATGGAGTTAAGCTCATTCCCAGATTTCTGGCTGAAGCCATGAGTTGTCATTAACCCAGCAGAGAAGTGGAGAAGGTTTATAGGGCACCATAATAAGTTCTGTTTGGGATTTATTTAGTTTGAGATGCCTGCAAGACAACTGGGTGTGTAATTAAAATATAGGTCTGAGACTCAAGCAAGCTGTCTGGGCTGGTAAAATATTGATTAAGGAGTCACTGGTTGAAACTGAAGCTAAGAATATGCATTACATTGATTAGGAAAAAATTGGAAACATGAAGAGGCAGGACTCCTGTGACTACCAATTTTTAAGGAGAGGAAACCCGGAGGATACTAAACAATGAAGTCAGAACAGTTACATGGATACCAAAAAAGGAATTTTCAAGATGCTAATTAAAAGGCATACATTGGATTTCACAACTGGTCCTAATTCCCTGCCTTTAAAATAAATGAAGAAAAGGCACACAGAAACTAATTAATCTTCACTGAAATGTCCACTGACAAACACAAATTGTTGCTCTGAGGCAAAACATTTTCCACACATTCTATTCTTGGCTGACTTTTTCTATTGTAGTCGACATTTTTATCTTAAAGCTTACTATTGTGTGATTGGATTTTAAAAGATCTAAGCTGTATATAAGTAACTATAGAAAAATAGATTTGTACAGTTCAATTCAATTTTCAGGCTCACAAATCTGTATGCTATGATACTAATATAAGCTTCTGAAACTTTACAAAGCCAACAAATACAATGAGTACAAAACTAATATTTGTTAATGAATCAGGATCTGAGAAAAATGGCATAGTAAACATTTGGGATATGTTGTGGCATTCTGAGGCAAAGACAAACATAGTTTTTTCCGTTAGTCATATAGCTCATGAGTTCTCATCTTGCCTAATTTTCCAGAACAGCAGACAGTTTGGCAAACTATATTGGCCTATAACCTGTTAGTATCAATAGTCTCTCTCTCTCTCTCTGTAGGGATTTTTATGATTATGTTACAGACAAAATCGATTAGTTGTGGTCTGTTCCTATGGAAACAGAAATATATCAGAGGTTGTAAATTTGCCACCTTCAAGGATGGAAAGTTGCTCTGTGTCCTACAACTTGAGAGATCAAAAAAAGAAAAAATCCACGATGTATTTTTATGTCCTTGATGATGAGAGAGCAAGTTGTCAGGAAAAGACTGGGTCCGTTACTGAGGAAAGGATGCTGTGTTTCCTTGTATCAACTAAAGAGACTATTATAGGAAGTATATAATTTAAAAGACAAGATGGACCAATTATATACCCTCCTATTAAAGAAAGAGATTAATTTTTCCCAAAGGAATTTTCATTTTCGATTAATGATTGTCCAGTATTGACTATATTCTCAGGTAGCATATGTGACCAAGAGCATAATATTTTATCAAAGGCATACACAGAGCAGTCAGCACATTATTATGATAACCTCTAGACACTCTCCAAGGCAGAATTAAATGCTGTTTTCCATATTTCAAAAGAGTTTTGAATAATACCTGGTTGGTGTGCCTACTTAACCAGCTGTCTTTGAGGATTAAATAATAAAAATAGATAAAACTGCTGAATGATTACTGTGTCTCAGATATTCTGTCATGTAATTTATGCATATTAACTCATTTAATCACCATTATAATCTTATGAGGTTGGTACTACCATTATTCTCACTTTACAGATCAAAAAACCTAGCTGCAGGTGGGTTGGATAATTTGCCCAAGTTACAAAAGTAATAAGTGAAGGAGCCAGGATTTGAACCCAGATAGTTTGGGAAATAGCCTGGGCCCCAACCCTGAAAAATGACAAGATTTTTAGTTCCTGTTTTCTGAAACGGAATTAGGATAAGTCAGCTACCTTATTGGAAGGTTACTATGACTCAAGCCCTGTGTTAAGACTGGGGTGGTGGTACAACCTAAGAAATACAGCAATAATGTACTCACCTTTGTTTTAATGTAGAAGATAAAACAAACAGGAATGAATTAATAACAAACATAAACTCACATCTTATAGAGACATGTTCACTTGTTAACGGACGTGTTAAGCCCTTTGGAGTTATTTAAAGGTAAATTAAAAGCCTAGGCTAGTTTCTTTTATATCATGTACCTCTCGTTCTCAGTGTAGTATTAAGGAATTCAGCATTACTATTGGTCTGAATAAACCTATCAAGAAAGTAACTCTATAGCAAGGATATCACTATGCCATAGCCAAATACAAATAAAATCTAGACTTTCTCTACCATTGTTCCCCCCCATTAGCTAACATATGATTGTCCACACATAAAGATTATTCATTGATTTGCTAACTGTTTGATAAGAAAACCTATTGCTGCCTTTCTCTTTCGGACTCAGTGTCATGCCTCTGAAGATAATAGCTGAGTATGAAAGCACAAACTCACTTCTGGCTTCAGAATAAGTTTTTTCTTGGAAATAATAATTAGCTTCTAGGAGAGGATGTTCCCTGTGACTTTGTCCTTATCAGGCAGCTATCAGCTCAGAGAGACAATTGCTAACAAATAACAACAATTAGGCCAACGTTGTAATAGGCAAGTCAGCAATATTGGTTTTATTAGATCTTGAATTTTTCTACTGTATGTTTGCAAACTGAAATAAATTGTGTGTTCAACTCCCCAATGTCCATTCCACTCCAGACACCTCCTCCAACCTCCTTGCCAATCATTGGTTAAGAAATAGGCATGTTGTCCAATTCTGGCCAATAAAAGGTGAGAGGAAGTCTGCCAAGCGGGTGTCTGTAAGAGGTTTCTTCACTCCTAAGAAAGAGACTGAGGAGGAGACAGAATTCTCTGTCTTCTGGACCTTATTGCATTGGGTATGATACACAGCACTACTTCAGTCAACTTACAACCAGAAGGGATGCCATTCTGAGGGCAAAGCTGACACACTGAGGGTGGCAGATCACAGAGACAGATCTACCCCTGGGCTCTTGATGGGTCACTCAGCTCTTGGACCCAAACAACCTCTGCACTGCTTGTTATGTTCAATGAACATCGTTCTTGACTAAGACAATTTTAGACAGCTTTTCTAGTTAGTTGCAGCTGATACACCAAACCAGTAAATACTCTTTGGTCAGTTCAAAAACTTGGCCAGTCCAGAAGCCACCTTACAACCAAATACTAACCACATATTTGGATGTCCTTTACCCCATGCAAACAGGTGAGCTATGGATTCAATTACCAAATAAATATAATAAAATTCAAGTAAATACAATCCTGGGTAATTTACTAAGTACACAGGATGAATGTCTCTCTTAAAAGAAAAAGAAATAAAATGCAGGGTTAATCTCTTTTTCTTACATCAATAGCCTTTGGCATCATTCCACTCCCTGAGATAGTCTCTGCTATGTCTCTAAGTGTTTGGCTCTTTGGAGGAACGAACTAGCAAAGAGGGAGGAGATCATTCTTCTGCCTTCTTTTTGACCTCATACAACTACCCTTGTTAGCTAATAGAGATTTTAGTTTACTTTCCACAAACACAAATCTATACCCACCAGTAGTTTATGTACCTTAGATAGTCACAGTACCTTTTTCCAGAAAAGCTCCAGGCCACTTCTTGGAATTATCTCATTTGTTCTTATACTATTCCTAGAAGAGATTCTGTGTTTTTATTCCAGTGAGCCACTCTGCCACAAAGCCTTGACAGATATCCCTGATGAACTCTAATGTGGCTTGGCGTCAGCTTTCTTGCTCCATGATCTGTGTAGAAAGGGAACATAGGTGAAGTTGGTCCAGCACCTTTGACATGTGGATTGAAGTGGGTACTCTGGCTCTGGGTCTGGGTTTTCGCGCTTTGTTTACTTTTACCCCTAGATCAAGAAAGCAGGATGGATGCAAAGCAGGTTGTTTGAGCCTCGTAAGCAGCATCCTTGGTGTGCTCAATGAAGGATGAGGCCGGGAAGCACTGCCGGGATCTTGGAGTGTGGATGGGGCTCTCCTTCCTTCTCTGGCAGCCATGATTCAGTTACTCTTTCTGAAGGCATGCTGGAATTCCAGAGCATCCTCCTGTTCTTCACCTCCTACTTCCTTCCCTTCTCTACCTTCTTTACTTTTCCTTCGTTTCTTTTCTTCAAATACCAGAAAAACCAAAGAGGTAGAGCACTGGAGCATGTGGTCTGCATTGGTGTTGTGGGTCATTATTCTAGTTCCTTTTCAGCTCCTTCGCCTCTCCACCTAAAACCTCATTTGGTTGCCTGACTAAGATAAGACCAATAAACATATTCAATGGCTTCTAAGAGTAAATTTTAGACAAGCAGAGGTGAAAAACCAGCATGCTAAACCATGGCGTAATATTAACCTAAATATAACAATCTGATGTTATGTTCCTTTCAGCTATAATCATTAGCAATGGCTTAGCCCAGTTACACCAAAAATTATTTCAAATGACAGCATATGTAAGTTTAAAATCAGAAATTGATATTTAAAACAGTGTTTATTTCAATTCACTTATACAATGCTCATAAGCCAAACTGGCCATGAATTCTCACCAGTAAATCTTCTTTTACAATGTACTATGACCAAAAAAAAGATATTAAATATCATCTTCTTATTTTATATACAGTCTTAAAATCTTTGTCTCCAGCAAGAAAAAGAAATAAAAGAGATCCAAATCAGAAAGGAAGAAGTGAAACCGTCACTATTTGCAGATGACATGATTTTATATATAGAAAACCTTAAAGAATCCACCAAAAAACTTTTAGAAGTAATAAACGAATACGGTAAAGTTGCAGGATAGAAAATCAACATACAAAAATCAGTTTATTTCTATACACTAACAACGAAGTAGCAGAAAGAGAAATTAAGAATACCATCCCATTTACAATTGCAACAAAAAGAATAAAATACCTAGGAATAAGCTTAACCAAAGAGGTGAAAGATCTGTACACCGAAAACTATAAAACATTGCTGAAAGAAATTGAAGAAGACACAAAGAAATGCAAAGATATTCCGTGCTCTTGGATTGGAAAAATTAACATAGTTAAGATGTCCATACTTCCTAAAGCAATCTATAGATTCAATGCAATCCCTATCAAAGTTCCAACAACATTTTTCACAGAAATAGAACAAAGAATCCTAAAATTTATATGGAAAAACAAAAGACCCTGAATAGCTAAAGGAATCCTGAGAAAAAAGAACAAAGCTGGAGATATCTCACTCCTTGATTTCAAAATATACTACAAAGCTATAGTAACCAAAACAGCACGGTACTGGCACAAAAACAGACACACAGATCGATGGAATAGAATCGAAAGCCCAGAAATAAACCCACACATCTATGGGCAGCTAATCTTGGACAAAGGAGCCAAGAACATACAATGGAGAAAAGAAAGTCTCTTCAACAAATGGTGTTGGGAAAACTGGACAGCCACATGCAAAGAAATGAAAGCAGACCATTAACTTACACCGTACACAAAAATTAACTCAAAATGGATTAAAGACTTGAATGTAAGACCTGAAACCATGAAACTTCTAGAAGAAAACATAGGCAGTATGCTCTTCGACATTGGTCTTAGCAACATATTTTCAAGCACCATGTCTGACCGGGCAAGAGAAACAATAGAAAAAATAAACAAATGGGACTACATCAAACTAAAAAGCTTCTGAACAGCAAAGGAAACCATCAACAAATCAAAAGACAACCTAACAATTGGGAAAAGATATTCGCAAACCATACATCTGATAAGGAGTTAATCTCCAAAATATGTAAAGAACTCATACATCTCGACAACAAAAAAACTAAGAACCCAATTAAAAAATGGGCAAAAGACCTGAACAGACATTTCTCCAAAGAAGATATACAGATGGCCAACAGGCACATGAAAAGATGTTCAACATCATTAACTATCAGGGAAATGCAAATGGAAACTAGAATGAGATATCACCTCACACCCGTCAGAATGGCTATAATTAACAAGACAGGAAACAACAAGTGTTGGAGAGGATGTGGAGAGAAGGGAACTCTCATACACTGCTGTTGGGAGTGCAAAATGGTGCAGCCACTATGGAAAACAGTATGGAGATTCCTCAAAAAATTAAGGATAGAACTACCATACGATCCAGCTATTCCACTGCTGGGTATTTATCCAAAGAACGTGAAAACACCAATGCATATAGAAACACACACCCCTGTGTTCATTGCAGCGTTATTCACAATAGCTAAGACTTGGAAGCAACCCAAGTGCCCATCAAGGGATGAATGGATAAAGAAGATGTGGTACATATACACAATGGAATACTACTCAGCCATAAGAAACAATGAAATCCAGCCATTTGTGACAACGTGGATGGACATTGAGGGTATTATGCAAAGTGAAATAAGTCAGAGGGTGAAGGTCAAATACTGTATGATCTCACTCATTAAGTAGTAGATAATAACAACAACAAACAACACATAGAGACAGAGATTGGAGTGGTGGTTACCAGAGGGGAAGTGGGGAGGAAGGAGGGCGAAAGGGATAATTAGGCACATGTGTGTGGTGATGGATTGTAATTAGTATTTGGGTGGTGAACACGAGCACATGATGTAATCCATGCAGAAACAGAAGTATAATGATGTACACCTGAAATTTATACAATCTTATAAACCAATGTTGCTGCAATAAACCAAAAAACAAAAAAATAAAAAATAAAATAAAATAAATCTTTGTCTCCAGATGAGAACGCACTCATAAGCCACCAATCTCTAATCTGTCATCAGAGTGATCTTTCTAAAACACATATCCTCCCCTTATTAAAATTTGTCAGTGGCTCTCCGTCACTTACAGTTACTTTGGCCAAGTGTGCAGGTACCTTTATGATCTGGTCTCTGCCTCTCCTCTCTTACTTTTCACTTGGTAGTAATACAGACCTGCCTTTGCCATTCGCTAGCTATGTGACACTGAATGTGTTACCTAACCAATCCAGTTTTTAGTTTCTTATCTGTTAATGGAGATTATGATACCCAGCAAAACAGGGTTGGTGTTAGAATTAAATGATATTTTATATATATATGTGTGTGTATATATTTATATAAACATATACATGCATGTAAAGTCATTCATACAATAGCTAGTATAAAGTAGATTTTCCATAAAAGCTGGAGGTTTTAATAGTATTAGAAGTAGCAATAATAGTAGTAACAGTATTACAGTTATTATTGTTTTTCTGTAAAATGGCAATAATGCTAATAATATCCATCAGATCCATGCATCAGAGTTTGAAGCATTAAAATTGTTAAATAAATTTATAGCCCTTCAATAAATGTTAGTTCCCTCTACTTTATGGCTTAATAAATGCTACTTCCCCTCTCTTCACAGCACACTAGTAACTGGATTTTAAATACCTTGGTCTCCAGCCTGACATGTAATGAACATGATCTTAAATAACCAAAATGTCAAGTTAGATATATTTCCAAAATATTTGTGGTCTTTTCTCAGGTACGTGGAGAGGATAAGGTAGAGAGGGCTGAATATCAAAAAGGAACTCAGAAGTTAAGGAGGAGCAGGAGAGTGGAGTCTGAGAAGGCGGCCCAGAAGGTTCTGATTTGCTTGAAGTCTCTCTCTTCTCCCTACTCTTGTGAAAATCACTGATTCACAAATCAGAGAAAATACATCCCATGACCTGGGTTCCAAGCAGGAGAGACGTTTTTCCAATCCCAAGTACTCAAGGGAAATAGCAGTGAGTTTTGCATATGGCCCCATGCTCCAATTTAGGCCTCGTACTTCAAGCTGCATTGTGTCTTAATAGGATCTCTATCTCCCTCATCTTTAAAAGCAGACATGGCTTACAGATTAACCATAATATAAAATTGGACTACTTGAGTTAGGAAGAGAATGAGGATTCTTTAAAATAGTTCTGAACTTCAGCGAGTGTAAGAATCCCTTGGGCTCCTTGTTAAAGGTGCAATTTCTGTGTTCAATCTCTGGAGATTCTGAACAAGTTGGCCTGTGGCAAGGCATTTCAAACAAGCTCCCTAAATGAATTTGGTGCAGGTGGCACATGGATTACAATTTGAGAAGGCTGCTCTAGAGAAGAGTAGACCTTACTAGGAATATGAGATGGGTGCTTTGTACAGTCAAGGCTGGAATTTAGCTCTCATGTTCCCAATAGGTAAGAAACAGTGGAAGCACACTGAATCACATGGATTTTGTTTTATTTTAGGAAAAAAAAAAACAAAAACAATTTCTAAAAGCTGTGTATAAAAAGACAAACTTTCTCCAAGAACTAAACTGAGGGAAGAAATTTTGCTTAGGACATAGCAGGAGAGACACTAAGTAACATGCTTAACAGATGTCTTGAATTTAATTTCACAAAAGATCCATACAAGGTTTAATCAAATAAGTCTTTTCTACTAATGACTAAAATTAGTTAAATCCAGTGAATTTCATTTAGAAGGTGATGAGATAAGATGGTTCAGAAACTTGACTTTCAGATTATTTAATATAAGTATTGGACATGGACAGCACCCAAAAATGGATAGCCTGCCTTTGAAATTATCTTAATAGAATTTTGGCATTTTGGAAATTAAGGAGAAGTTCTTCATGCCATGAATAAGGAAGTGGTAGCTCACAGAGCATGAAGAGGCTTTACCCTGAAAAGGGTAGGTGTCACCAGCTGAGGAACCTTGGACAAAGTTGTTTTAATTTTATTTTTCTTAACCCGTTTCTATTTTATTATTAATGTTATTAATTGTAATACTAATATCAACAATTGAATTTTCTAGAGACAATTGTTTATATTCTCTGTTGTGTTATTTTAGTTTATCCTAACAATTTATTTAGCCTTTAAGATCTTCTAGTCCCCAGTGTATTTTAAATTTTGTCTTACTCCAGCTCCATTGTTTTTAACTATCATTTTGCCTCTTTAGTTTATCTTTTAACTATTTTTAGCCATTTATTCTATTTTCTTCCCTTTCAATCCATTTTATCTTCCTTTATGCTGACATTATGATGTACCCACTTCAGAATTTTCCAGATCAAAACCATTTCAGTCATGCATTAGGCTGTAAAACTCTGGGGACTCAGTTAGCTTTTTGTGCAAGGGCTGAAGCAGATCCAACGCTGCTCAGAGGAACACACAGACTTTGCCAGCAGGTCCCTGGCAGCATTTCCCCACTGAGAAAGGGCAACCTTCCATCTGGATGAGAACGCTGGTTGGCTCTTCAGCATCTGTAATAGTCTTACCCTACCACCTGCTCATTTGGTTTTAAGACGTGAGCCCCTTACCAAGGAGATAACTTCAAAGGACCAAATTACCAAGATATTATGACGTGAAATACTGGAAGTGTCTAGGAAGCAAACCATATATCCACTCCTCTGGGTGCTCTGGAGATTCTGCTGCATCAAATTTGACCATCAGAAGTTTTTATGGTGGTCCACGTTAACTTAAAATCTGGAATTTTTTTTCTTTAAGATGTATAAAATTCATTCCTGCCTTTACTCTAAAAATGTTGAGCGCAAGAGGCTCAGAACTAAATGCACATTCTCAAAGAGTAACTTCATTAATCCATAGTCTTTAACAGTTTTATCATCTACGTTTTCTTTGTTTTCCTTGTCCTCAACTTCCTATTGTGCATGGATTAAAAAAAATAATAATATACTATACATCACGTTTTTATAAAGAGGTGGGATAAAATAAAAGTCAAATTCCTCTAAATACTTGATTTAAAAGATTCATTTGTTCTTAAGCGTGGGTCTATGCTTCTGATAAATAAACCATTTTTCTTAAGGACTATACTTAATTTTATAACAAAAATAAAAGTTAAAAATTGAACTTGAAAGCCCAGTATCCTAAAATTAAAATGGGTCTTTCAGGCCATCTGGTTTCACCATTCGAGTTTATAGCAGTGGTCCTTAAAATTTATTATCAGAACCACTTGGAGGGCTTTTTGTTAAAACACAGATTGCCAGGCCCACCCCAGAGCTGCTACCTCGATATAGATATGGGCGAGGTCCCAAATTCTTCACTCCTAACAAGCGCACAGATGATGCTGATACTCCTGGCCCAGGAATCACACTTTGACAATGACTAACTTATAGAATCCAGAATTTTATGGGTTTTTGAAGTTAGAAACATATGTGCCAGTCATATTGTTCTCATTCTTATGATTTCTCAGAGATGACAATCATAGCTTCTTCAGTCTCATTTGTTCATTCCTTTAGTGTCCTGTGGTGTAAAACCTCTGAACCTGGAGACTTGAAATGATTTATGGCTCTATTTCACAGAAGCCTGCAATAGCTTCCTAACTATCTCCCTGCTTCCAGCCTGACTCCCATATCGCCTGTTTTCACCCAGCATTCAGTGATTTGGAGAAAACAAAAATCAAATCATGTCATTCCTCTGCTTGGAAGCATCCAGGAGCTACAGAGAGAGAAAGCCAAACTCCTTACGATTCAATTGCCTGTAAGGCCTTATGATATGGCCTTCCAGGTACCTAGCTGACCTCATCCCCTCTTGTTCTCCTCCGCCCTCACTCCTCTCTAGCCAATTGGCTTCTGGCTGTCCTGTGCACCTGCCAAGCACCCGTATACTGTTCCCTCTCGCAGGAATGCTCTTCCTCTGGATAGCTGAATGCCTAACTCCCTCATTTCCTTCAAGTCTTGGCCAAAAGTTTACCTTCTCAAAGAGACCTATGGTGCTTTCCCTCCAGCTCCTTGCCCCACTGTATTGTTTCCAAAGCACTTATCACCTTATTACATATGACATAATTTACTTATTCATAATGTTTATTATCCATTTTCTCTCTCTCCTGGGTAGAACATAAGACTCACAGTTGCTGGACTTTTTGCCTTTTTGGTCTGTTTTGTCCACCAATGAATTCTGAGTGCTTAGCACATGGGAGGTGCTCAACAGACATTTTCTGAATAAATGAATTATTTAATTTTGGTTTCTCAAAAAAATTTAATAATGTTTATTTGGATTTACTATTTAGAAATTCAACCTACAAGTACTCTTCAGAAAATCTGATATCCCATTTACGGCAGTATATTTTATAATTGCAAAGTCTAGAAAAAGCTGAAATGCCCATTAATAAGGGATTAGTTAAGTAAATAAAGTAACTTAGTTTTGTGTCATACAGCCATTAGGATGCTAAAACAGAAAAGAACAACAAAAGGCAAATTTTCTATAGGTACCATATTTCCTAATTTTGTAGTCCTCTTTATCTGGATCAAAATACATACATTAAAATCTGTTTACCTCGAAGATAATTGTACACATACACTAAGTTTACTAGACTCTTTTAAACAAAGCAAATTGAGAACTGAATGCTTTACTCAAAGAATTCTCCACTCCAAAATATCTTAGAGAAGTAATAATAATGATACTAGAGAACATTGACTAGGAACTTGCTATGTGTCAGGCACTGATGAGTTTATTTAATCTTCCCAATAATCCTGTGAGATAAATGTGATTATGGTCCTTATTTTGCAGATAAAGAAACTGTAAAGTTCAGAGAGAATAAGTAACTTGTCCAAGGTCACATGGCTAGTAAATGGTGCCACCAAATCCAGGGTCTTGTTTCTTTAGAAAAAGTAATCGAAGTCTCTCTCTCTCAAAATATTTGACCAATCTGCTGTTCCAGCTTCATCTTACATACTCTCCTACATGTATGCTTTTCTCTAGTCAAACTGCTCTATTTGCCATTCCCTGAAAGTCCTCAGCCTCTGGCCTCTGGCTTTCTAAAACATTCCCTCTGCCTGAATTATCATTCACCACCAGTCATTGCCTGTTCAAGTCCTGTCTACACGCCAAGGCTCATTATACCCAAATTCTGAGTCAGAAGTGCTTTTGCCTTCCTCTGAACAACCACAGCACACACGTATTATCTTTAAAATTCAAAAAATAAGCATAATATCCTGTTTTCTGTTGTTATTAAGGATGTGCCTTATTGCTTCTACATTTACTATTGAATTTTTCTGACGAGAAGGATTTTAATGACTACCTAACACAGTAAGCAGGACATTATTAGATATCTGTTGCATACAATTACCTAAAACAAATTCTACAAATGCCCTGTCCAATGTGGCCACGTGTAGGAGGTGAGCACTTGAAATGTGGCTCCTGCTAGATTTTGAAATGATAATATTCTGCACATATTGGCTTAAATAAAATATAGCTTTAATAACTTTAATTTCACTTGTTTCTTTTGTCATTTGTATTATGTTAGCTTCTAGAAAATTTCAAAGTACATATATGGGTCTCATTATATTTCTACTGGATAGTGCTAGTCTAGTATGTACCTTTTTCCTACTCCTTCACCCTCCTCCAAGTGATCAAACCCATAAACAAATGCATGAATTTAAAAAGGGAGCAATCCCCTATCCTGAGATGCTCTAAAAGGGAGAGGGGCTATTTCTGGATCTACAATTTTTCTATTTTACTTGGTCAGATTGTTGTTTTTGTCCTTAAATCATAGGATTTTGGACCAAGAAATACTGCAGTGAAAAAGCTACTTTGTCCAAAAGCAAAGATTCTGTGTGCGTGCGTGTGTGCACGCACATGTGTTTCTGGAGCAGAAGCCACAATTAAATGCGAATATAACAGAATTAAAGGAAGCTTTCTATTTTGAAGTAAATGGAGAGCAAACAGCATTCTCAGACCAATAACCGGTCCTTGATCCATGTTGCTACCATAACGTCCGTTTTGCTCAGCCATAATGGAGAGCCCTCTGCGTTGCCCTCAGCCCCGTTTCTCCTACTGTTTGCTGGTGCCGTGTGCTTTAGGCAGTTTCTTTCCAGGCAACCACAGACTGTTTACTGACTGTAATCAAAATGACAGCGCACTGTTTTCACAACCGAGTGTTGAGAGTCGATTGCCTTTTTCACTTGGCAACCTGAGGGAACTCGACAACTGGGATCTTGGGGTGCAACTTGCGTTACTTCAAGATGGCGGTGCTTACTTCGCCACGTGTTACCTGTGCTCTTTTGAGGTTTAACATACAGAGGATTGCGATTTATCTAGCCTGGAGCAGAGAGGCTGTAATCACTGCCTTCAGATCAGTGCTAGTGGTAAACTCCACTGGAGCCCAGGTTGATGTAGGTGGCGGTGAAGTTCGGCTGTCACGTGATTCTGCACCAGCCAGAACCCGGCCACGTGACAGGCCTTCTCCACTAGCATGCCCCACAAGCAACTGGATGCTTTGGAATCTGAGCGCCCTGAGGTGGTGCTGCAGAAGACCGTGTAACATAATGGGAAAGCAGGCCCTGCCTCATCTTGTTAGAAACAAGATTAAATGAAACAATAAGGAAGAGAGGAAGGAAAACAGGAGGGCAGTGAAGCCTGCAATTCAGGTAACCTGTATTCCAGAGTTGTCTGTGTCGTCATTTGCTATGAGGGATTGAACACTTAGCATCTTAGGTGTTCAGTGTCCACATCTGTAAAAGAGAGGGGGAGGAAGGAAATTGGCTAGTTCACTTGCAGTGCCTCTCATCTCTAAAACTCTGGTTCCAGTGTACAGACCCTGGGGCTCTGTATTGTACCGTATACTCCAGCGTTCACCCCTTTGGAGGAGGATGATCTGAGGGGACAGTGATAGCCTTCTTCTCTGAACAACAAGGATCATTGAATACTGGGCTAATCATGTATCTGAGCTAGGTTGTGCTATACTTATTAGAGGCTGTCTTCATATTCAGAATACTTCATTGAACTAGGTACTTGCTAAATTTAAACTGTGTGTTTTGTTGAATCAGTGCTATGAATGCCTTGAATAGAGCATAGCTGAAAGGTTGGTTGCGGAAAAGAACTATTCTTCGAATCCTTTCTAACTCTAGATATTCACTTCTGTATATGTGATTTCTTCATGAAGTGGTTATATCCAGTCTTCTCATCTGAGAAATTCTATACAAATAGCAGTTTGGAAAAAAAAAAAAGCAAAACTTTGTCTAGTTTTCAGTGAAATATGAAAAGTCACTTGGTTAAATCCCTCTAAAATAGGGCCTTTTGAAGTAAAGGTAAAAATATCTTTCCTAGAATCTGAATTCAGGACCCAGAGAGTCTGTGTTTTTCCTTCAGCCATTGAACACGTCATTGGCACCAAAATAGAGCAAGGGCCTGTGTGTGCACTGCCCTGATTTAGGTGTAAACGATGCCACTTACCGCAGCAGGAACACACAGTGGAAGGTCTCTGTATGTGAAAGCAGGAGGGATGCTATTCAGTGCTCAATTCTTTTGAGGCTAAAGGAGAGCCGGAATGCCACAGGTAAGAGAAAAGCTACACGTAATGCAAAATTTTATGTCAGACAGGGATTGCAGCAACCAAACTGCTGATGAGAGCCAAGACTGGCATAGCCTGTTCTCTTGGCCCTTCCTCGGATGGCAGATCTAGCAATTAAGACCCTGGCTAGAGAGGGCAGCAAGCATGAGGACAAACGTATGAAGAGCTGACAGGAGAAGATGCCAGGAAGGACAGAACTGGCATTTTTGACGTTCCTACAGTGTTCCAGATCTGAGGATACACCTGACCTGTATCCTCAAGGACGTGGATAATTCAGAGTTCTGATTAAATTGCCTATGCAAAAGTGGGCATTGAATTCACTCATTCTTCGTGTCCCCTCTTTTAAAAAATTAATAGACTTTATTTTTTTAGAGCAGTTGTAGGTTTAAAAAAAAGTTGATTGGAAAGTACAAAGAGTTCCCACATTAAATGTGTCTTTTTATGCCTTAAATATTTAGTTTTTAGGGGCTGGCCCAGTGGCGTAGCGGTTAAGTGCACGCTCCATCGTGGCAGCCCGGGGTTCAGATCCTGGGTGCGCACGGACGCACAGCTTGTCAAGTCATGCTGTGGTGGCATCCCATATAAACTGGAGGAAGATGGGCACAGATGTTAGCCCAGGGCCAGTCTTCCTCAGCAAAAAGAGGAGGATGGGCAACAGATGTTAGCTCAAGCCTAATCTTCCTCACACACACACAAAAAAATTAGTTTTCAAATTTTTTATTTGGGAAAAAATTAAGAAAATAAGTAGAAAATATTTTGTCATACATAAAATTCCCCAGATTTAGCTTTCCTGAGGGATATGGATTGTTGAAAAAAATATATATTATTTTATGATTAAATTGGTCTCGTGAATCGGTCTGAAACATGGCACCACTGTAGTGCATTTAATGGATATTTAAAAGAAATGTGTCTTACAGTAACTCAGGATAATTTTAAGACACAGAGTCAACAACGTGTCTGACAAATGTATAAGAGAGAGCTCACTATTGTGGCTTTGGTGTTGTATCTTAACTCTTTTGTGTTAATTTGCATAGATCTGAATCATGATCTGGATATGCTCTGCCACTTTTTATTTACTCCTATATATTACACTTTCCCATTTCAAAATGTACTGAATGCTTTTGAATAACAAGTTGGAATGCTTTTCCCCAAAGAATCAAGTTATTTCTCACAATTCTCACCATGTTGGTGGAGGGAATGGTTGTATCAACAATAATTATTTTACTCTCTGAGTAATTTAAGGTGACCCTTCTTCAAAAAACATTTCTTCTCTGATTCAGGCTTTCACTTTTATTGATATTTTACTGCTTTGTTATTTATATTTTCATTGTAGACTACCCAAGTACATAGTGTATAAAAGTAGGATGTAATTTTTTTTTGAGTAAATGATCCAATCCCACTTAGAGAACCCAAGCGCTGTTTCACAGACATCCATCATAAATCTAGCCTCAAACATAATGTTGTACTTCTTCTGTTTATCGAGGAAGCACCGGCCTCCTGCTTCAAAATGTCGATATTCTCATCCTGAGATTTACCAGGTCTTTTCTATATGGTGATAACTTTACTGACCAAGTTGGCAGAATAGTAAATGTCGTGAAGAAAGCATAGTTAAGTAATGATATTAAAAGATGTTTCTTCGGGGCCGGCCCCGTGCCGTGGCGATTAAGTGCCTCCGCTCCGCTCTGCTGCTGGCGGCCCCAGTTCGGATCCCGGGCGCACACTGACACACCGCTTGTCGGGCCACGCTGAGGCGACGTCCCACGTAAAGTGGAGGAAGACAGGCACAGATGTTAGCTCAAGGCCAGTCTTCCTCAGCAAAAAGAGGAGGATTGGCATGGATGTTAGCTCAGGGCTGATCTTCCTCACCAAAAAAAAAAAAAAAAAAGATGTTTCTCTAGAGGAGAGACTTTAGGATATAATGTGCTCTGAAGGACACAGAGGATTGCTTTATTAAAGGCTACCGCAGTCTTCTGCCCAGCTGTGGAAAGGACTGCAGGACACTAACACAGAAAAGCAACTGGAGTGTTAACCTAGCAAATGTCTCCTTAAAGACTTGAAAAAGCTGACTCACCTTAATAATGGAATTCCTTTTAAAAAATACAATTCATTATTAATTCCGCTTAGCTATTAGGTTAATTCATTTTTTTTTCATACATACTACTTTCTGAAAATACATTTTTTAATGCATTTTGGCTTTAAAAAATTTGTTGGTTTGCAGATCTGCCTTTCCTGTAAATCTGCCACAATTTCAGTTTGAAAATTAGAAATCAGTGTTTTGTTTCCAGCTGGATGACCTGGACATTCAAAGAGTATCTTTCAATAGATACTCCTATTTGATTATTTAAGACTTAATTTTCAAAGGAGCAATTTCTAAGGTACAGAATAAAAAGGGCGAATCTCTGGTTGTACAAATTGAAGTTCATGGATGCTTATTTCCCAGTGTGTGCAATTGTTTGTATTGTTAGCTTGCAAAATATACCATAACCAGCAGCTGAGTCAACTTTCAAATAGAAGTACGAGTAGGAAAGTAACAATTTGAAATATAAAACTGCTTAAACATATAGAATAAATACCAGCTTGTTCAACTAAGGGAGAAATGGACACAAATGTAGTTTTTGTTATTTTCTTAAGTATTTGCATAGTCTCTTTACTTAACGCACGCCCGCTCATTAGCATTTTGAAATTATTTTGAAAGTCACTTCCCAGCTATCTTTCACTTGTCTGGTTAAGCTTTCATTAGCTTCTCTCATTTTTCTCTGTCTTCCTCTGGTCAATTGGTTCTCAAACCTGGCTGCTATTTGAACTATACTTGCAGAGCATTTAAACAAACACTGATACCCAGGTAAGCCCCAGAGAATCTAATTGAATTGGTCTAAGGTGGAGCCAAGCATTGCTCTTTTTTAAGCTCCCCGGATGACTCCAATGTGCAGCCAGAGTTGTGGGCCGCTCTCTGAATAAGCTCACCATGGGTAACCTTTTTCTATTTTCTCTCAGAATGTTTGCATGTTTATTTCCCTTCAACTGTTTTTTTTTTTTCTCCTAGTGAAGTTTTAAAAATCTATTTATTTTTCATTTCTCATTTTGCTTTTTCTTTCTGATTTTCCATTTACTGGCCAAGAAGTTCTCATTCCAGGCACATGTATTTGATTTGTATTCTTGTCTAATACCACCAAGATTTTATGTCAGTGAGAAAGAATGCAACATGATTGTGAATTATGCTTTATCTTTTCTTCCAATGCTAATATAATATACTTTAATTTTTGATATGAATATATAAAGATTGATACTAGAGCCTAATACAATTGTTGAAAACTAATATTAAGAATGGATTGACTTGAACTGTAATCATTATTGGCTATGATTAAAGATAATTTGATAAGCTATTTTAGAACTTTGAGACCATATGGGACTTAAGGACATGCAAATATCCTATTAACAATGTTTTTACCGTTTCACAACTGTAGGACATATGCTTGCCCTAAATTTTAAGCTTCAAAGACAAATTTTAATAGTTTCAGAACAGGAAGTGGATATATTACATACTGCACCAACTAGCATATCAGTAACACGATATCCACAGCAAGAGAAGCATTAACAGCAACAAAAAAGGGGGATAAAAGGACCTATGATGATAATTAAAGTTTGGTGATGTAAATATCAGCAGGAAAAACAGAAATGTGGGAGGTAATTCATAGAATATTCAAGGATTTAAAATGAAAGAGATGGAAAAATGGTGGGCAGTTGGTTGAGCCAGGAGTAGTAGACAAGAAATCTGAGGGCCAGCATGGCTGTGCCTCTAACTCAGTCAAGCCATTTCCTCTCCACGAGGTTTATTTTCCCTTACTGGTAAAAACACTGGTTGGAATGGTAAGAGGAAAAGAACCTGGCCAAAAATCTCTTGGCCACATCCTGCCTGTAAGTATGTTTTGTTGGATTTATTCAGTATTGTAAATAATTTAAAATAGATGACAACATTTAACAAGAGGGAAGTTTCTAATAAAAATCTGGATTTTCAGCTTCTTTGGAGAAATCGTTTGATTCAACAATCTCTTAGCCCTAAGGAGGTGCCTCCCCTCTTTAGAAAGTGCATGAGTTGCCGAGTTCCTTAGTCCCAACCTGACTGGCTTCACTCATTTTTCTTACCTGCTTTACTCATGTAGGAGTTTGGGTTTGTTGCCTCAAGAATTTATTTTTAAGGTCATTTCCAACCATGATATAAGTTCCATGAAAAGAAAATGCTCTGAATACTTTGTGTAGGCAGAACAAAATAACTTATAAAGAGAAAAATAAATGTCACAAGCAAAAACACCAGAGAGACAGAGAAACTAACAAACAGGTGACCAGTTCTCAAATAGAGGCTTAAGCCGGTGAAACATGTCCTATCAAGCCCTATGCAAGAATATTTCGGGTTCTAGGTCAGAATTGCAATGTCACTTAGCAATAAGAGTTGGGATTTAGTGAATTTTTCCAGTTTAAGCTCTTGGGAAAGGAAAAGGACAAAATGTTCTGTCCAACCTAAGTAAGAATAAAGTATATTCTGAATTTAGGAGATTAAAATTCCCAAAGTGAGCTTCTTGGCAGAAAATGGCCAAAGTTATTTAAAGAGTGACTTCCCATCTTTGAACTCACCATTGAATAAAACAATATTAAACCACTGTTTAATAATTTAAGGACTATCATTTCTTTCACTTTGCTCCGGCACAGAGCTTAATCACATGGAGGGCTCCCTATATGCGGTCTCCAAAAGGATGAAAACCTAATTCAATTATTACAGAAATAACTCCAGACTTTTAAAAGGTTTCTCTGAACTAAAATAACCCCTGAGAATTCCCTTATATGCCACCATCTAGCATATATTTATATGCACTGTATTTGTGCATAATTTATATATTTAATATTGTAAACTTGCTAATAAGTTACTTTGTAGTTGTTCTCTATTCACATATCTTGGACAAAAACTTCTTTAAAATTCTTTCTGTAAGGTCTTTCATCACTTGAAATCCTGGAGAAAAGGAGTGGAGTATTAAAAAAATATCAATCAATAAATACTTAGCACATTTAAAACTTATGGTATCCAGTTGGGTAGGTATTTATATAAATTTTAAAGAATTCTTCTACTGTGGCTAATTATATGTCTGGATATAGATTCAAATTTCAAATACTCAGAGCTGGTGCCTGTCAGGCAGTTCATAGAAAAAGCATGTCTTTGCTTAGCAGAGAGCAAGATTTTATTTATTACTGTATTACGGAGTAAGCTAAAATTAACACTATTCTGCTCTGAAATGGGTATCTACACTTGTTATATCTCATAACATATATCCAAAGAATGTGTTAACTTCACTCCAGAGAGAAAAATGTCATCGGGTAAAGCTGAACTAAAAAAATAGCTTCCCAGTTGAAGATAAATGTATGAACTTGCAACCCAAACCAACAATACAATTGGCTTTAACTCTACCCAAATTTTATAACTGCCTCAAAGAACAATCTACCTCAAGAAGTAGTAGTTCAGATATCAGGTTCTATACTGAATTGCCCTTAAAATTGTTTATGGGGTAAAATTCAAGTGGAAGCAAAGATAATTTAGAATTGAAATTAATCAGTATTTAAAAATAGATCCTAAAAGTACGGAAGTATACTGTTAACATCTTTAATTATATTTCAAGGGTAGTAGGTAATTAATCCTCATAGTTTTGGAAAACTGGTAAAACAATCATCAATATTAAGGTGGAATGAATAATGTATTTTTAGATGACAAGTGAAACATTAGTTCCCAACTTTCATTGAGTTCACAATGTTCCTATATATGAATGATAATGAGAAAAAAGGAATCTGCACAGCCACCCATGCAAGGAAATTGCACTATCTAGTCACGTGTTCATTCTTTGGTGAAAAATAAAACATTTGTCTTTATGTGCTTATCCTTATTGGTGCTTTCAGTTAACTTCAACCCTAAAAATAAGGAATCACAAGAGCTGGGAGTGACCTAGAGTCAAGGGAGATAGACTAGCCACAAATTCCAAGCAGAGCATTGTCTAATCGAGAAACCTTACCCTCATATCTTTAAGCCTCCCAAACTCTCAGATCTGTCTAATCATGAGCCCATTAAGTCATCTTGGCTGTCAGGAAGATGAAACTGACAGTGCAGTTACTTGAGTCAGTTTAAAGAGGCCCAGGGTGGTTGAAGGGAAGGATTAGAAGGCCTGGGGTGCTAAAAGGACATCCCAGCTGTAGCTCCTGAAGATCCCAGTAGCACACAGCTGTCAAGAGCACAACACTGCATGTAGAGAAAATCTTTGGAGGGAAGCAGGTATTTTGCAGTATGTCAACAATTTCATCAGGCGCGATTGGCCTTTCCACCTTTTATTGTACCATTAATAAGATTTAAGCAGTAGAGAGTTTGTAAGTTGATCCCATAGCCAACGCATGCAGTCATTTTTGGGATTTAGGCTCTGTAATTTGATGATCATAGTAGAAATTATTTGATATTTAAATGTGGTTCTTGGTGAAACCTAGACTTTCTTTGTGAATCTTCACAGAAGGCTTTTGCCTAATAGGTACATCCTCTTAAGGCACAAGTGAAAAAAAGCTGCTTACCCCCATTTTGTTAAAAAGAAGAAAGCCTTTGAAGTGAAGTCAATGATAATATATCAGTGGGCAAAAGAACGGTCTTCTAGAAGGTTTTATGAGAGTTCTATAAAGTCTCCAGGAAAAGCCCAGAATGTTAGCACTAATTGACATTATCATAGGGAACACATTTTTTATTGTTTTTTCAGCAAGTGCAATCTTTCCAAGATGAGAATTATTCACTTTTCAACTACAGAATTCCCTAGCAGTTTTTTCTATTTTTCCTGTTGTCATGAAAGATATTATATCGTCATCACCAATAATAACAATAATACCTGTTCCTTTGGTGGGTGTTCGAGGGCAGACGAGGAGGGGAGGGGGGGCACTTAATCATGTTTCAGGATGTATAATAAACACTGAACAGACCTTATTTTATTTACACAATCCTGCAACATAAGCATTATCATTCCTATTTTATAGATGATGTAATAAAGGCTCAGAAAGTTTAAATACTTGGTCAAGTAATAGTGGAGCCAGCCCTTTCTCTTAACCACTTTTCCATATTGCTTCCTAGTCATTACACCACAGAAGGAAGTGACCAAGGACCTTTAAAACATCCCTATTCCTCTGTTTCTCTAACCTCATGTTTAGCGCATCATTAGTGGTAATATACAACTCAGTAAGAGTCAAAGATGTATTAGATTACAGTTAAACTGAGAAATCAATTGGAGAAAATCCAGAGAAATTAGAATCATAGAATTTTAAAAGTGAAAGTGTCCTTATACATCTTTGGTTCTAATTCCCATCTTTTACAGGCAAGGAAAATGCACTTCAGTGACACTTGGTGTCTGATTTGACACCTGATGTGACAAGGCTAATTAGTAGCAGAACTTGAACCAGAAACCCAGACTTCCAGCTCACTGCTCAACCTCTTTATCAACTACACTAGTAAATTACAGTATTATTCTTGACCTTACAAATAAAGTCACTATTAGATTCTTCTGAAGAATAAGATACTCGAACTTATCTGATGTATCATTTAATCAAAACAGGTTTGATTTTTGAAAATTTTCAAAGAGCACATCTTGTGAAGAATGCTGTGTACATTTGCTTTTCACATTGTGACTGCATATATAGACGAATAACTAAGAGATTATTGCAAGTATACCCCCAAAAAAGTAGCTAACATTCAGGGCCAAAATACAAACATCCATTCATAAATGTAAAACAGTTCAATCAAGCCCTTGTGTTTGCACAGAACAAAGTTACTCACAGTCAGTCACCTGTAGAGAAGCATGGAGTGTACAATACACTCAAATCAATTAACATCCATTTCTGGGAACGCTTTTCAAAGAAACAGTTTTCTTTATATTCTATGGTAGGAAGGCTTCTGAAATATACAAGACCCAAGGCTTTTCTCTGAGGCAACCACTATTTTGTAATGTTTTTAAGGGGAGTATTATTGCTACTCAATGTAAAATGTTAAGTGAGAAATCAGTATTTCTACCCTATCGTTAGAAATTACAATTGCTTTCAGAGCGGAGGCTTCACGTTCTATTTTTAGGCCCTTTTGACCTGTATTGACTGGAAACCCAGGTTGAAATCGGAGGTCTTTATTCCATGTAGGGCACACACGACTTGGAATGATTGTGGTGAAATTTTTCCATGCAAATTCCTACAAGCACTTATGCTTTTATCTTTGTCCTCATATGCTACATTACACCACCTGTTGTACTAAAAAAAAAAAAACCTTTGTGGTATTTAAAACCCTTCTTTCAATTAATACCTATAGATTTTCTGTCAATAATTTCTTATTTCTTGTTCTAAGTATGTGATTGCTAATTGAATGAAGCATTTGTGGTTATGCTATAAAATATTTTAAAGAAAACTACAGAAAATATAGATTATAGATAAAGTAAATAATTGCATTTTGGCTCAAGTGGCTCTCCCTGGTAATTAATAATAATAATAACCAGTTTTTAAATCTACACAGAAAAATATAAACAAAAATGTATCAAGCTTATGAGACAATTCATTAAAAAGATCTAATAGCCTATAAATCAATAAATTAAAAGGTAAATATTTAATATTAAAATGAACATATTAAAATATAAAAGAAATAATACATTATGGAGTATATAGGGATCATTTTATTATTACAAGGTTAAGTGTCTTTTTAATGGTTAGTAATGGTGATCTTCTTTCCTCTAAGAAAACAGATTATTTTAGAGAAAAATGATAATGTGTTTCAAACAGCCAAACACCCTTTATATTGTTATCACTCCCTATACTCATGGCCTCTCCAGAGCTATTAAATAAAAGACCAAAGCACAAGAATGATAGTTCCAATTTCACTATACATTTATATTTTAAAAATACTAGACACATTGAACATTTAAACAGATGATGCAGAGCCATGAAATCCATTGGGTTAGTTTTGTGTAATAAAAAATATTTTCTCTGAATACAATGAATCATAACCATCTGCATGTTTCAAAAACATGAGATCAGTAATGCCTAGTCTGTACCATAAGTCACCATTTCTAGACAGAGGCTCTATTTCCTTTGAGAGATAAAGGAATAGTAAGCAGTTCACACATCAAATGATGCCTTTGGTTTCTGTAATTTCCATTAAAACAACATTAGGTTAAAAATAACAGCACGAAGATGATTTTAAAATAAGAAAAATGATCTGGTGGCTAGATTCTATGGTGCAGATAATTAAATGTTTTGCCAGCTTACCTGATAAAACAGAGCCTTATGGATCACAGCATAACAAAGCCCCACATCAAAGATGGTCAGAGTGTAACGTGCCTTGCTCTGCAGTTGTTCAGATTTTTGGCCACAGAGGTTTACAAATTAATTACAATGTTTTTTCCTTTGCTTTCTCTGTGGACAAGAAAACAAAGAGACCTTTCCAGAATCCTCTCTGCTTATGCCTCCGCTTCCTGTTCTGAGATTCACTCTATGGTACCCAACATATATCAGAAAACAGCTTTGAGGGAAAAAAAAAAAAAAAAAAACGCTGACAGCACTCAACGTGGTACTGCCATCTACTGGCACACACACAAAATTGAACAAAAGGAAAAATCCCCGTTCTTCATCATAAGATAGAATGTAACCTAGCCACTGCATATGAGTATCTACAGAGAGACTCTTTTGCATACTCAATTATTTTCATCTCACTAATATTTTTTTCTAAATTTACAACGTTGATTCACCCGTAAACTACTACAATTTAAAAAACCTACAAATTTCTATTTGAAAATTGTTTTTGGATTACCTTACACTCTATGTATAAAGTTTTGCAAAATCTCTCTTGTGGCCTGCTCTGGTCTTACGAAAACTTTTTCTTCTCATGGGATGAATTCTTTCCCAGGTGAGTAGTCTGACTCCTTAAAGACCAGTGTAATACACACTTACTGATAGTCTTTTTGTGTTGCTTTTTGGTAAAACATTTACAAGAAATAATATGTGAGTGTGGAAAAGTGTTCTAAATTTCAGTGAGGCCTAGCTAATTTAGATCTGTGGATTATTTTGGTGTGGGTATATAACACAAGAAGCAGTTGAAATTCATCTTATGTGAGATAATTCAAATCAATGATTACATACTATATCTATATCTTTAAAATACTTAAGGAAACATATTGTTTATAAGGACATAGAAGCACACAACACATAAGCAAAGTGAAAATGGCTTTTAAGAGTTTATTAAAAGAGATTTCTCAACTAATCAAAGTGCTATTCATTTCATTTGACTTTTCAGATTTACTTTAGAGCAAACAACTATAGTTTTATTACTTTATCATTAATTAATTAAATACATTCATACTGATGGAACGCTTTAATATATGGCAGGCACTGCTATATTAGCTTTGAAAAGACAAAGATAAAAAACACACAGGGCCTGTCATCAAGGAGCTTATGTATAATGAAGAGAGACAAATAATAGCAAATACCATATTTTCAAGTCTTGTGCTCAAGGAGTGTTATTTACTTAGTTTTTCATTCCAGCCCCTATTTTGCCTAGTGGCAGAAAAATAAATCTAGTTAGTTCCAGGTAGACTGAGTCACTTGAGGTTTTTCCCAATGATTTCAGGTTTGCACTAAACCGATGCACAATCTTTCTCTTCCATCTCCACTTCTCATGGCGACTAATTCCAGGAATGCATACACATAAGGAGAAAGCAGGGTATGGACTCCAGCCTCCTACTTTTCTATGTGAGCATCCAGTGAGGTGTAGAATCCTGTAAAATCCTTGGGCATCATCGTTCCTCCACACGAACGTCTACAAATGTATTCACGTTCCTGTCTGGCCGCAGAAGCACCATCCATCCGGTTTTGCACGGCAGCATCCCTCTTCATGACTATTAGTTACCTCAGGTTTTGTCAGCTCTTCCTCTCAGGTAACTCTGGTTCCTGTCCTTGGGGGAGGAGGGAAGGAAAACAAGTAGCAGCTTTCCAGGGTTATCTGGGCTGTTATTGTCTGGCATAAGTCCCATGTCCCAGGCACCGCGCACCGCTGTCTCTGTTCTACTGTTTCCATCCCATGGAATGTAAGGTGCTTGCAGGCTTCAGACAAGTGAGGCACAATCTCAGCTACATTAGAATATTCCAACTTCTCATCTTTCTACCTTTTTAGCTAGTTGTAGGCAGGCAAGCTGTGTAGGGGGCCCTTATCAGAGACTCCAGTTGGGTTGGGCTCCCTTGCTTCCTCACAAACCTTTCCAGCCCCGAAAGCGTTTTGCTTGTATCTCTTCCTTCTGTGCTAGTAGTAAACTGGATCTACAAGTTTTCATGTCAGATCTTTCTGTTATATACCCAATGTATTAGTTTGCTAGGGCTGCTGTAGCAAAGTACCACACTGGGTGGCTCAGATCAACAGAAATGTATTGTCTCACAGTTCTGGAGATTAGAAGTCCTAAATCAAGGTGTCAGCAGGGCCATGCTCCTTCTGAGTCCTGTAGAGGAAGGATCCTTCCTTGTCTCTTTCAGCTTCCGGTAGCTCAGACATTCCTTGGCTGTGACAGTATAACTCCAGTCTCTGTCTCTATCTTTCCATGGTGTTCTCCCTCTATCTCCTTACATCATCTTCCCTCTTACATGCCTGTCTCTGTGCCCAAATTTCCCCTTTTTATAAGGACACCAGTCATTTTGGATTAGGATCCACCTTAATGACTTCATTTTAACTTGATTACCTCTGTGAAGACTCTATTTCCAAATAAGGGCATATTCCAAGGTACTGGGGATTAGGACTTTGACATATCTTTTTTTGTGGGGTGGGGGGGTGCAGAACACTTCAACTCGTAACACTTAGACCGAAACATTTTAAATTTAAAACACAAGAATCTGATGATTCTTTTGTCTGTTTCCCATGGCAATTCCACTTAGGAAATAATAGCCTTGGTATCAAACTAGAATTTGGGGAGAGTGGCTAGAGGAAGAGCCTCAGGTGATAGTGAAGAAATTCAATAATAATAACAAAAACCAATATTCATTCAGTACTATGTGCCAGACACTGTTCTAAGCACTTTGCTTATATTCATTTAATCCTCACCCATAGGAGATGTTATAATACACATTTTACAGATGAAACAATGAAATATGAGGGGAAGTAAAAACACATCAGCTAGTACTTCATATATCATCTCACCAAACAAGCAATTATAATTGAGTAAGATAACTGCTATGATATGAATATGTACCAAGTGCTAGAGGAGCATAAAGGAAATGAGTGTCCATTAATTCAGACCACTGCTGGGCCGGCCCCATGGCTTAGTGGTTAAGTGCGCGCGCTCCGCTGCTGGCGGCCCGGGTTCGGATCCCGGGTGCGCACCGACGCACCACTTCTCCGGCCGTGCTGAGGCCGCGTCCCACGTACAGCAACTAGAAGGCTGTGCAACTATGACATACAACTAGCTACTGGGGCTTTGGGGGGAAAAATAAATAAATAATTCAGACAACTGCTACTCACACGTTTAGTGAAAATTCATGACATTTGATGTTTTATCGAATACTTTTTCTGTCATGAAACATTTCGATTTCCCAGGAACTTTTACTTATTTGTCCAGTCACAGCAGAATTATTCCTGCTCACAATGAAACAATGCAGTTCTATAACAAATTCAACAGACAGTTATAACAAATTTAACAGAATTATATAATTATAATAAATATTAATGTAAATTAAATATATAATTATAATAAATATTAATGTAAATTAAAAATATAAATTCTACCAAATTTAACACACAATTAACATGTTATTATGGAAATATTAGTCTCATGTGATTCACATGTTCATTGCTAATATTTTTAATTGCTCCACTAGATCTATCAATGAGTAACAATTATTATTCCAAATATCCAAACTTAATTTAGCAGTTCTCTTTTAAATTTTCCTAGCTATCTCCATCTCATTGCCTTCTCCTCCTTACAGTTTGGAACAGTGTTTCCCAAGGCCCAGTCCAAACACAAAAATAGTGTAAATGTAAATCTGAAAAATCAAGACAATGTATGGAGCTAAGGTAAGTGTATAAATACTATAATTAATGTCCTAGAGAAATAAGACTATGTTACATCTGTGAAGTGAGAATGGGATACCTTGGGGAATAATAAAATATAATAAAGAGCTTTCATAAATTATATATATCATAGAAAAAGCGGGAGAAAAATCAGTAGAGAGTTCGGAAGAAAAAATTAAAGACATCTTTTAGAAAGTTGAACAAGACAAAAGGATATGAAAATGTGATAGGAAAAAAAAAAAGAGCATCAATCCCCAAAGTAAAATACCAAGTAGACGCATTATAAGAAAAATTTCCAGAAATGAAAAGGCTCACCAAGCGTTCCCTTGATGAAAAAGAACAGGCATTGAGATACATCATAAGATTTCAAAACATCAAAGATAAGAGAACAAACAAGAGTCAGATCACCATGAGACTTATTATTAACAGTAACTGATACTAGGAAACAAGGAAGAAAGGCCATCAAACGATGTGGGAGCATTGTTTTATAGTTTTGTTCCCAGCCATGCTGGAAAATCAAATAAATCTTATATGAGAAACAAACAAACGTATTTCAGATAATCTAAACTGTAAGATTTTAGCTCCTCTTTATCTTTTTTTTTTTTTTAAAAAAGTCATTTGAGCATATACTCCAGGGAAAGGAAGGAAGGGAGGGAGGGAGGGAGGAAACCAGGAAGACAAAGACCTGGCATCCAGAAAACATCCAGATTCATCTATGAATCTGCCTAGTTGAGGAGTAACGTCCTATCCCAGGATAGCATTTTTGTGGAGGCTGAAAATGCAATCAGTCTACATTGTAATATGGAAACAAAGGACGTCCACAAAGGAAATCTGATGTAAGTATCAAACATAAATGGGATGACTAATTCCTTTTTGTTAGCCTGTTGATGTGATGGATTGCATTAATTGATTTTTGAATGTTGAACCAATCTAGGCCAGGTTTTAATAACTGGTTTGAATAAAGCAAGAAAAACAAATGATAATTATTGTGGCAACATACCTCATAGCAAAAAGAAAAATAAGCAGATGTCAGCAGAGATCTTTACTTTTTGTTGCTAAAGAAATTCATTTTATGTGGGCAGGATTTATCATTGTAAATACAAAAAAGAAAAAGGAAAAGTGACCAGAGGGTGATATCATTTGCTATGATTCTAGCTTTGTTGTGGCTTTTGTGGTTTCCTTCTACAGATGGAATGACAGGTGATTTTCAGGTCTTCAGGAAGTGAATCCTGAGGTTTAGGTGAAATAGTCATTAGCTACAAATATAGGGCTTCTGGAACCTTGGTGATATCTGACCATACTTTTTAAACATATCCTGCATAAATCATAGAAATTCAGAGTAGAGTAGAGCTAATAACCCCTACTTAGGACTTCTAAGTTAGTCTCTTTATTCCTTCAGCCCCTGGTTCCTTGAGATCTTGAGAGAGACTTTGTGGGTAGAGCTATAACTCTAGTTGGCTCTATTTCAATTTCATAAGCATAGCTAAATAATGCTTTTACATAGCATCCATAAACTTTGTGATAAAATTCCCAGACCCAAGCCTCACTTTCCTGTTTTTTAGACCATTATCTCCAAAACAGTATTTTGAGGAACACTGTTGTCCTGCTGGACTGATGAGGAACCACTATACACCCACCAGAATGTCTAAAATTTAAAAGGCTGGTAGTACTAAGTGTTGGTGAGGATCTGGAACTACAGAAATTAGTAGAACCACTTTGAAAACCAATTTAGCTTTATCAACTAAAGCTGAACATAAGCATACCCTGTAAGCCAGTGAGTTTTCCTATTAGGTATATACTTTACAGAAATGTGTGCACGTATACAAGAATGTCCATAGCGACATTATTGAAAATAGTTTAAACAAGAAAGAACCCGAACATCTATCAGCAGGATAAAAGAATTATGGTATATTTTTGATGTATAATATTGTACAGAGATGAAAATGAAGGAACCACAGCTACTGCCTGGAACATAATGAATTTCACAAATACAAGCCTGAGCAGAAAGAAGGTAGACACATATAAATAAAACATTTTGATTCTTATTATTACATTTAAAAACAGGTAAAATGAACTCCAATATTAGAAGTAAGAATAGTGGATCCTCTTGAGACAAGGTAATCTTTGGCAAGAATTAGTTGAGATAGGGACCATTCTGGGGGCTGGAGTGTCCTATTTCTTGACTTAGGTGGAGGTAACACAGGAATTTGCTTCATCACAATTCATCGAGCCAAACATTTATGTTTGGGACACTTTTTTGTAGGTGGGTTATACTGAAATTAAAAAAAAAAGACACATCAAGGGTTTGGCAGCTGTCACTTCTCAAGGGAGAAAGGGAATGAAGGATGAAATTGTGGAAATTTCAGGATTTGCTCTGTATGCTTGTGTTCTGTTTGAACCCTGTACAGTTATGTGTGTGTGTATTATTAGTGTAACTAACAAGTGCATTTAAGATATTAAAAATACATTAAATATGTACCTTCATACCATTTATACTTATTTATCCCTCAGTTGTTTCCTTTTTAAGTTGAGTCTAGAATAGATCCTTTCTGCTATTTGAAGAGGTTCTGAAATCTGTCCTCCTCCAGAAGGCCTCATTCATGCTGATACTCAGCTTCTACACTTCTGCCTTTAGTCACTTTGATAGCCAAGTTGCCTGTTCCTGTGCTTATATTTATTTTTATTAGTTATTATTAAGTAAACATAAATTAATTTACATTATGTTCTCTGTACCTTTACACCTTTATAGTCCATCTTAGATCAGAATCTCCTGCTGGTAAATACTGACACTAACTCACTTTTGCCCAGTGCTTAATATATAAGGTACTGTAATTTATAAGAAGGAATAAATGGTCTTCTTCTAATAAAAGATAATGAAATACTTTCACATCTATTACGTCTTTTTGCTTTACAACATTTCTAAAAGTTGAGAAGTGTAGATATTTTTCACATTTTTCAGCTGAGAAAAATTGGTAAGAAAAGCAGAAATTACATGGTGCTAAAAATTGGTCTAAAAAAACACGATAATTGTCAGTTTAAAGTCTACTCAGTAGACAACGTGATTTTGTATCAAGGAGTCAAATATTCCAGGTATAATAACTGTCAAAATATTACTTATTAGGTGTGCTTCAGTTTGGTAATATTAAACTTTTTTTACCTTTATTATAAAAGAATAAAGCAGTAAAAAATACTCTATTTCCATGTAGTTTCCAATATAGATTACCCTCCATATTGTCACTATACAGCTAAGTAATTACAATTTTCTGAGGGTGTCTTGGGCCGCTATGCCTTTTTAATTGCTATTCCCTCGGTTTGAAATTACTTTCCATTATTGCCCTTCTCATCCCCATGTCCCTCCAATACCTGGCCAACATTCTTGATGACTCAGGATAATGAACTTGATATCCTGTCCTGCTCTTCCCATAAACGACTTAGATACGCTCCTCTGCATTCCCCAGAATATACGGGTAGCATTGTATTATATCATGTTGTATGGTAGTATTTTTCATACTGCACAGTAAATGTTGACTTATTTGTTTCCAACCATCCTCTTCAACACTCTCTTACACAAGACTATGAGTTTCTTGAGAGCACGTACTATACTTTTTTATATCTTTTTTTGTTACTTAACACAATGTTTGGCACATACTAGGTATTCAATAAGTATCTGTTATATGTAGGATAGTATTGGGTTATTGTGTATGTATTGGTGTGTTATTTACCTCTTCCATTTAGAAAGCTGGTAATGAGAAAAGCCTTGCCATCTAATACCAGAGTTAGAAGATTTTACTCAATTTTTAAAAGGTAGGCAAATTTACTCTACCTCACCAATAGTGTAACATCTTGTGGGAACCTATACCTAAGTTCAAAGTGTCAAGTTAACCATAACCTTTCAATACTACCTTTCATGCTACTATATGCATTGTTGGAAGTGAGAATGTGCCGTGTATTCAAATGATTAAATATTCTTAGATGCTTGTAAATGCCCATTATTTACCATGGGGTTTCATTAGAAAAAGACAGATGTGAAGCAGCTAAGGTCAGGTACTGGAGATACACTTCCCCGCTTCTCTCAGGAAAGATCCCTGAATAATCTGTTTACCCATATGCACACACACTCTCCACTCTAGGGCTTTGTGACTAAGCAACAGACCTTTTTTTTCCTACACAAACTTCACTAGTGTGACACTGTCAGATTGTCAGATCAGCTAAGCTAAAGGGAAAAAGACACTGTTTTTTCCATGAGCCCTTGACATCTATTGCTAATTATAAGCAAGCACTTAGACAATTCACTTATACAAGCTCTCATTCTGTCTTCTAAAATTTGGTGTGTGCAAGTAACTATGGCCAAATCTATGCATGATTAGGTCAATATGAGAAGAATTACCTTTTTAATTTAATATGCTCTCTTTTATTTTTTGAAGTATTTACTTGAACTCACATTAAATTTTTACTGTTTGTTTAGCGTTATTTAATGCTGACACGATAAGATAGGAAACCACACTTAGACATATGTCTTCTAAGTCTAGAGAGTGTAACCCTTTGAAAAGCTTGTTTTATGTAAGATGTATTTTTATTTAGCCGATCAATTTTAAAGATGTATTTAGCCAAAAAAAAAAAAAAATCCCTCACAGTTTGTAAATTCACTTTATTAGCGGAGAAAAGAAATTAAAAGAATTATTTTTAAATCAGATTAATCACAATTGAAATTATTATGTGTTTATATTTTAGGAAACAACTACTCTGTTTCAGTATACAAAAATAAATAGATTAATGCAAGTTTCCAATGTGCTGTGGGCAGAGAGGAGGGTTGTTGAGAAAAGTATGAAGATCGGGGAGCGTGGGGGAACTGGGAGATGCTAATGAATAAAAAGCCGGAAAAGAAGCGGGGGACTGCATTATTAAGGGACTCCATCTACTAGAAGGAGGCCAAGAGGAAAGGCAGGGAGAAACATGGCATGTTACTGCTGTAAATCTGGAAGAAAGATGATGGTATGGGTAAGTTGATGGAAGTGGAAAAAGATAAAAGTATATGGATTTGAAAAGTAGTAGAGTTTATATTGCACATATGAATTTCACTCTATATACAGGTATCTGAAAAATAGTAGATTGATAGTAATTTCAACTTCATTAATTACTAGGATACCTCCACCCATCATATCAAAGTTCCAGAGTCTTGCGTAGGACCGAGCATGAAGGTAGAGGTGAAGGGTTCAATCTTTGGTAAGTGTTGATTTTGTCTTCATTTTAAAGATGTAGAAATTGAGGCTTCCAGAGGTCAAATAACCTGACCAAGATCACACAGCAGGTGAATTTGGGATAGGAATGTCGGTGGTCACCGAGCTTTCATTCTTATAGTGAGAGATTTGGCGGAAGAGCTGATTTGCTTGCTTTTAGTGTTTATTATGTGCAGACGTGTATTATAATTGTTAAATATCTGAGATCACCTAGTAGGTTGTAAGTTTCATGAAAGCATAAATATTTTACTTATTCTTGTAATCTCTAAATTTTCTAAGATAGTCTTTTGTACACAACAGTTTATGTTTTAAATAATTGTGGAAACAAATGGGACAAAACCATAACATAAATTACAATAAAATGTCTCTGTGAGAAATGATTATTTCTTTAATAACAAAAGAGGTAATGCATTTTGTAATACTGCTGCGTTTCTAGTCTGAGACCTAATTAAGCAACTTGAAAAATAATAGGGTAAAAATAATATGGTAAGAAATATGAAACCACAGACAGCAAGAGTGCTCATATCAGAAATTTTTAATTGCTAAATGTGGAGACAATTTAAAAAAAGGGGGGTACAGAGTTTATGGATAATGATTCTCAAAATCGACCCAAATAAAAGGGTAGCAATGGCACAATTGTCAAGAGAGTACAAATCCCGAAAGGAAATGTTAATTGTGTTATGGTGTTTAAGCCTGGGGAACAGAAAAACAGAGAGGGAACTTCAAGCGTACAAAGTTGGTTCTGTGGAGGAAAACTATAATTTACCATAGAGCTACTCAATTGTATGGATAGACCCAAATACTTCTTTGCCTCCTGCTTGAGAACTAACACTAAGTCTCTTTTAAAATCTTCTGCATATTTATTTTTCTTACAGTAGGTTATCTCTAGCAACACAAGTTGTTTTTTCTTAAATCAATATCTGCAAAATAATAGTACCTTTACTTCCCTTGGGGAATGTTCCTCCAGCTAGAGACATTAATTTGTCCCAAATTGGCAGTGTGTAGTCTTCTAGAAAAATCTTTCCTTCTGCTACCCAGCAAGACAGGTGGCCTTGGCTTTGGTCCCTGTTTCTATGGGTCACTGCATACCCGGACCCAATCGTTCAGCCTCCAGTGGAGCAGGTGGGAGGAGGGTGGGCTGTCCTGCGGGACATAAATGGACTTAGCGCAGTGCTTTGCTCCTGCGCCAGGCAGCCTCACTGAGTGGGTGGGCGAGCGCAGGCTATGGGAGGCTCGGGAGGGAGCCAAATAGAAGGGCTGATAATGCAAACACAGACTTTAGATTCTAAAATAATTCCTGGCAGTAAGTAGGACCTGGCAGCCGCTCACACAGTAGTTAAATGCTGGTTAACACCAAGGCAGGTGCTCTGGCCAATTGCTGGCCAATTGTAAGCACTTGGATAAATATTAGTTGTTGATTTATTCTCACTGTTTTAAGAGTGTCAGTTTCCCAGCCTTCAGGTAGATAATACTAATTTACTCCTTCTAGCCCCTTATTTATTTATTTATTTACTCACTCAGTTTTAAGAATACAACGGAGGAAGTAGAGCCATGTTAAAGCAAGGCTGCAGGTCAGTTGATCTGGGTAGGTTTGTAAACATAAGTAAAAGTGTACAGCCTGATTATCTCTTAAGGGTGGAAGTTTTAAGGTAAGAATTGTGTCATTCACCTGTGCTGTTTGATTATTATGATACATCAGAGATATGCTCAGTGTCTTATATGTGAAAAATCATGTAATATCACTGTTAGAGGGTATATTGAGACAGGGAGCCTCACCTTCAAAATTCAAGGAGTAATTTGTGACAGTAATTTTTTTTTTCAGAATGATGATGATTATTATTATTATTGTGAGGAAGATCAACCCTGAGCTAACATCCATGCCAATCCTCCTCTTTTTGCTGAGGAAGACCGGCCCTGAGCTAACATCTATTGCCGATCCTCTTCCTTTTTTTTTTTCCCTTTTTCTCCCCAAAGCCCCAGTAGATAGCTGTATGTCATAGCTGCACATCCTTCTTAGTTGCTGTATGTGGGACGTGGCCTCAGCATGGCCAGACAAGTGGTGCGTCGGTGCGCGCCCGGGATCCGAAACCAGGCCCCCAGTAGCGGAGTGCGCGGGCTTAACCGCTATGCCATGGGGCCGGCCCCTGACAGTAATTTTAATGTTTTGAAAATATCAAGGCTCAACAAGTATTTATTGAAAGTTTAAGATATGCCACTTATTCTGCTAGGTGGTGGGACATGAGTTAGACTAAAGCCCAGTCCCTGACCTCAAAGAGCTGGCAGACGAAGGAGGGGGACTGAGAACACAGCAGTTTCAACACTGTGCACATATGAAGATGGAGGTGGGCACAGGTGCTGCGGGACACCTGACTGGGACTGCCCTTCAGAGAAAAATCATTCCTTTTTTTATGTGAAATAGAAACAGCTTCAAAAATGGGATAGTAGGTTTTAAAATGTGTAAATGTCCCGAAGTCAATCACCTTATACAGAACGTTCTCTGTGAAGTGTATTAATGGGTGCTTCTAGAAAACTATTGCAAAGGAAATCATGTGGCCATCTTGACACCATGTGCATTTTAGAGCTCTGTGGATTGTAAGTGACAGAACCCCTATTCCAAAGGACTCAAGACAAAAGGGGCAATAACAGGCTCACAAACTAAAAATTATAGGAGCTGGAGGTGCTTTGGGAATATCTGAGTCCAACTCCTGAAATGATGGCATCTGGAAACTTTCCCTCCGTCTTTGACTCAGTTTGCTTCTATGCTGCCTTCCTTCTTAGATAGGCTGTCTGCACGTGGTGTACTCTTGCAGGTCTTGGCTTATATCCAACCAGATTCAAGAAGAGAGAGAATGAGTACATTTCATTACCAAGTGCACCAGCAAAAATCCCAGGGTCAGCTCTGATGACCTCTGATTGGGTCAAGTGCCCAACCATGACTAATCAGGCCAGGAGGACGTGTTGTTCCAAAAGGCCAAACCTGGGTCACCAAACATGCCACCTTTAGAGTAGGGGATAGAATCAGCTCACCCAAATCAGGTGGACTGAGAGCAGGCGAGAGGTAGTTACCTGTGGAAAATTCAGGAGCTCTTACTAGAAGTGAGAATGGTTGCTGGGCAAACCAACTGCCAAAATCTCATGAGTTTCTTTCTTTTTTTTTTTGTGAGGAAGAGCGGCCCTGAGCTAACACCTGTTGCCAGTCCTCCTCTTTTTGCTTGAGGAAGAGTGGCTCTGAGCTAACACCTGTGCTGGTCTTCCTCTATTTTGTATGTGGGAAGCCGCCATAGCATGGCTTGATGAGTGGTGTAGGTCTGCACCCAGGATCTGAACCCCACAAACCCCAGGCCACCAAAGTCGAGTGCGCCAAACTTAACTACCACGCCACTTGGCCAGCCTCCCATGGGTTTCTTTTTTAATTGAACTTTCTATTTTGAGATAATCGTAGGCCCAAGTGTTTTTAAGTGTTAAACATTGTTTTCTCAGATGTAAAAAAAATTAATGTTAATTTGCTCAAAGTTCCTAAGCTACTCTCTCAAAACTTTCTGTTTTAGTAAGTTATTAAAGGAAATTTCCAATTTGTATTTGAAATCAACATCTCTGTTTCAGAATATGGAAAGACCCCTAGGTTCCAGTTCTAGCTTAGCTACTAAAAATCCGTGTGATATTAGGCAAATCATTTGAACTTTCTCAGCCTCAGTGTTCTCATCTGTAAATGTAGTAATTTTTCTGGTCTTATCTTTCTCACAGGATTGTTTGCAAGATAAATTAAATGGCAATGTGGGTTTTAAATTGTAAACTACAACTACATTTCTTCACAAACTTTATTTCTGAATCACATATTTTTACTCAACTTTGTATAAAGATTTCTTTCCACTGTATTGTTTCTACCTCTTATGTACACATAGAAAACATTAGAAAAATTAATGTCTAATGTGATAATTCAGCCTCTTAAGAACATTAAGATTTGGATTTTTCATACTCCTCTGGATTCCTCTAGACTTTTCCAATGGCATTTTTTTTGCTTATTTGTTAGTCATCTAAAAGTTAGCCATACTTATTTTTTATTGTTTGGAAGCCTTTGAAATAAGATAATCATTCTGTTGGTAGCTAGGTGGCTACTAAAATGCCTGAACAAATTAAATGCGACAACTCCCATTCAGGAGTCGGAGGAATAAGTAGCTTTATACAGATAGTGACAATTTAAATATTGGACCATCAATTTGTTTACAGAATATTCCCAGCCAAATAATACATTGAACAGACAGGGCTCACAGTGTATGATATCAAAGGCCACTCTATTTTTATTTCCACTATTTTTTAAAAAGGTATAAAGTGGAAGAATTTCTTCTGCTGCTCATGGTTCAAATCTTGGACACGTCCTGTGGTTTTTCTGGTCACTCTTAAATAATACAAAGTCTTATGTTCTCATTTTGTCACAAACATATTCTCGATTCACTAACTATATCTAGACCCATTTAGAAAATAAAAATTTGAACTTGGTTTAAACTTAAAATTTTCTCTCCCTCCGATGGAAATAGAAATGAAGTCCTCTCTTTCCCCTTCTTAAGATTCCACCTCTCCTCTTCCAGCATGCCACTCTTGACATGGATTAAAGACAGGAGGAGATGCAAAGTGTAAGAAGGAACGTTCTTACATGGCTGGTAAGGTTGTAAAATGGCTGTGTCATCTCAACATCTCAGGAACTGACAAATGTCTAGAGATGATTCTTTCAAAACTGATTCTTTAGAGGGAATATTCGAGGATATTTGACTACCCTTCCCTTCACAAGGGCAATGCATTTCTTCCCCCCTGGAAAATGCTCCTCCCTCAGCTCCTGGCTTTCTGATGACCCACTTCATGCAGATTATCTGTCCAAGTCTCACTACTTTTTCAGATGGACAATTGAAAAGGTTTAAAACTGGCTCCAGACTGACTCTCTCTACCTTATGGATACTCTTGCATTTTTTTGCCTAACAGTTTCTGGAGATGGACTCCAATCCCAGGGCAGAAACCACCTCTCTTTTGTTTTGCAAAAGCAGCATTTGCAAAGCAGCATTTTAGATTTGCTTGTGCCCTATGCTTGCTTAAATGCTGGGGACTTGTATCAAGCTCCATGATTGATCCCACTGAAACCCTTGTCACTATGCTTGAGGTGAGAATGGGACTACCTCCACCCTTCTCTCTTGGTGGAGGGTGTTTTGGGGACTAATCAATAGAAGTTTAAAAAGTTTTTTTTGAAAATTTCCACAGACCAAATTTTGTTTCCTTGAGGTGGATGCAGGGTTGTGAGAGTCATGAAACTTCATTCAGATGTGGATGTCTGGAACTTTCTTTGAAATATAGCATTGCATTTATTAATTCTTGGTTCTTTGGTTGCAATTTCCAATTTAAACATCCTGATTCACCTAGTCCGTGTAATCCACACTCATTTCATCTCTCCATATGCTTTGTAGTGTGCTGTTGCTTCTGTATAACGCCCCATTGATTTATTTACTTTCCAACATCCCTCTAATCTACCAAATTTTCTACCACCAAAATTGATCAAGCACTTCAGCGATTTTGTCCTTGTCGTGTTTCTCTGTTTGAAGAGTGTTCTTGTAGATTAATTGGACTAGCATTGTTTATATCATCACTGACAGGCAGCATAATATAAATGATGATACCTGTCAATAGTGCAGTTCAGTTTGTTTTCTTGAAGATTGAGTAGCGTGGACAGTTTTTCTTCACTAATTGGAAATTTGTTTTACAAATTCCCACACTTTTAGTAGGAACTTTAACAACAAACAAAAATTAAGGAGGTAGTTTTTACTTCCTAAATTAGTTGCTTATTGTTAGTAATTGAATGGCAAAGAGCCTTAAACAAAAGATAGACAACATGGTGAGTAAGAAACAGTCATATAATCATAAACCTGAGTTTTCATCTCCTAAAGTACCACCCCCAGAATCTAGAGTCTGACATAACTAAAACTACAACTAAAGTTGTAGACAATCGCCAAATACACACACCCAAAAGCACACTTATAACTAGAGAGGAATATTTAAATAACTTCTGGAAACTTTGGTCCTATAATTTTATGTGACAGTGCACAATAGCAAGCCAGCTGCTGAAGAAGAAAGCATTGAAGGACTCCATTTTATAGGTCATAAATTTAGGGGAAATAAGTGAGGTGACAAAGCAAGGTTGTCTGCCATGTCTTTTTCACAAGTTGAAGGCATTGAATTTAGGTAACACATTATGTGTATTGGACAATCTTCATGCCTTTTTAAATATGGATGTCGATTGCAGGAAGCATTGAAGGCATTTTCCTAAGGGCTTAATTCACAGGGTGTGTCCTAAGCATTAGCAAAAGCAAAGCCCAATGCTTGGTAAGAGCAAATAAAACAAGACTGCCATTTAATAAACCAAATTTGTAATTGAGTACAAGAATTTCAAGTGCTAGAACTAAAACCGCTTTCTGAGAGCTATCACATATCTGATAATGTTTTCCCTGAGCACTTGCAAATAAAAAGGTTTCTTTAATATAGTGCCATTCCATTTCTGCATTTTACAGCATTAGATCAATCACATTAATAATCAACATCATTTGGAAAGAAAAGATATTTGCTACACCAGCCTCAATTTATGATTTACTCTTATGCAGCGGCCTTAGCTGGCTATGAAAGAGACTGCCTAGTTTTCTTTTGCCTGCCAAGAAGCAGGCATTTTAGAAGCAGTGATGTAAAAATCAGTCAGGGTTATTTGGCTTCAAGTGACAGAAGACCCACCTGTAATTGGCTTAAGCAAAAAGAGAGTTTATTGGGTTATAGAATTGCAAAGTCTAGAGGGTAGTATGGCTGCAGGCAAGCCTGCACCCAGAGAATCAAATGAAATCGTCTGGATTCCGTCTCTCTTCCAGCTGTCTCCTTTTCTTTCCTCATTATTGGCCTTGTTCATAGATAGGCTCTCCTCTCGTATGCTAAATTGTCCTCCAGAGCTCCGTGTTTATGTCCTCACAACTCTAGTGCAGTTGAAAAGTAAGTGTTCTACTCTTTGAACAGTTCCAAAGCTTTGTTATTTCAATCCATTGGCTCTAATTGATACTCACGTCTGATCTTGAACCAGGCTTGGTGGCTGGAGGAAGATAGGGTCTTGATCAATTCTAAGCTACATACCTATACCAGAAGCCGAAGGCAGCGCCAGCATCACATGGACTACAAGCACTAAGAGTTTGCGCAGGAAAGACTCTAGAGAAAAATTGGGGTGCAGGCGTGAGAGATGAGGGGTTGGGTGCAGAGTTGCAAGTTGACTACAAGTATCCACTACAGATTTTTCCTGCTGGTCAATCCCAGAAGAGGATGGTGAAGCAAAAGGAGAGCGTCTTGTGGTGACATCTTAAGGCCACTGAAATTGCATTTTTTGAAGATGGTTCCTTGAAAGATGCTGTCTTGTAGGGAACATGTTTGTGGAAGTTGAACACCCAAATAAGTGGACAGCTGCCCTTCCTGGCCCAAATTCAGATAAATTTTTAGCTAAAGCTCTCTCACAGACGCTTTCCCTGTTAGGCAATGTCTTTCTCTGTCTTGCTATACCTCAGATTAAAAACTATAAAAAATTACTTGTAAAGAGAACTTGCAATTTTGAAGGGCTTTTCCCATTTATCATTTCTTCTGAAATATTCTCTAGGACTTTTCCATTTCATTAGCTAAGCTAAATTTGTTTTGCATAAATACCAAAGGAATGTATAGAGAGCCAAAGAGAATAATCTCTGCAATGTTTTAGTTTGAGATTTATTCTAAGTAGCCAGAACTCTGAATTTCTCTTTTTCAGATACAATTTTATTAAACCTGATCACCTTACCCTAAAGTTAGATTTTTATATCCAAGTCCAGAGCTTTATATTTAACTCTACTAACCATTCTGTTTTCTTTTGTTTTTATAAGCTTTTACTCATTTTCTCAGCATATTGAGATATTTAGAAGTCTAGTTTTTCATTTAATAGACTCATTGTAATCTCTACATTCTCCTCTCCCTCTCTGCCCACCCCATCTTCTATGGCTTGGAGTTAACGAAGCTTCAATGATTTTCTTACTCTCTGCTGTAGTCCTCTCTATTCAAGAGTTTCTACACATCCTCAATGCCACACTTGGGTGACATGCACTTGAGAATTCTCAGAGCCAGGATTTATGATCCAGTTCTAAGTTAAGGTGAGGAGTGCAAATTGGGAAAGGATATAGGAAGAAAGGCCTCTAAATTCTTGACATCTGGGTACAATGCAGCAGAGGAAGAGGAACAAAGATAAGAAGTTTGGGGAAGAAGGAAAGAAGATTAAATGTCATCTAGACCTTGTGCTTGGCCCATGTGTTCTCTTAGTCTAGTACCAGAGACAGTAAAAGAGGTTATAAATTCCTTGTTTTAGCCTTGACTACTGCGGTTTGACTCCACAGCAGCTATTCCTCAGAAACCAGTTTCCCTGGGGTTACCAATGTCCTAAAATTACCAAATGCAAGGACGTATTTGTGTTCTTACATTACTTGATATTTCGGTGTTATTTTGCACCCTTGACTTCTCGCTCCATTTAATTCTGTTGCTGTTGTCTTTGGTGATGTCGTTCCTCAATGACTCTACTCCTACCTCCGTAGTCCTTGGTTTCATCCAAGCTGGAAACTGAGGGTCAGGCTGAATTTATCCCTCGTGTATATTCCTACCTCAAATGCATTTAATTTGATTTTTAAACAGCTTTATTGAGAAATAATTTGCATGTCATACAGTTCACTCATTTAAAGTGTACAATGCAATGGTTTTTAGTATATTCTCAGAATTGTGCAACTATCACCACAATCAATTTTAGAACATTTTTATCACCGCAACAAGAAACCTCATATTCATTAACAGTCACTTTTCATTTCCTCCAACTCTCCACCCCTGCATTCCCAGCCCTAGGTAACCACTAACCTACTTTCTGTCTCTATCAATTTACCTATCCTGGATGTTTTATATAATGGAGTGATATGTTATGTGATCTTTTGTGACTGGCTTCTTTCACTTAGCATAATGATTTCAAAATTCATCCATCATGCAGCATGTATCAGTAATTCATTCTTTTTTGTTTGTTTGTTTTTGTTTTTGGTGAGGAAGATTGTCCCTGAGCTAATATCCATGCCAGTCTTCCTCTATTTTGTATGTGGGATGCCTCCACAGCATGGCTTGATGAGCGGTGTGTAGGTCCATGCCCAGGATCCTAACCTGCCAACCCCAGGCAGCCAAAGCAGAGCATACAAACTTAACCACTATGCCACTGGGCTGGCCCAAGTATTTCATTCATTTTAATTGTCAAATAATATTCCGTTGTAGAGATATACCACATTTTATTTGGCCATTCATCAATTGATGGACATTTGGGTTGTTTCCACTTTTTGGCTATTATGAATAATTCTGCTATGAGCATTAGTGTACAAGATTTTTTGTGAACGTATTTTATTTTTATTCTCTTTGGTATATATCTAAGAGTGGAATTGCTGCATTATATGGCAACTCCATGCTTAACTTTTTGAGGAACAGCCAAAGTGTTTTCCAAAATGCTGTACTATTTTACATTCCCATCAGCATGTAGAAGGTTCCAATTTCTCCATAATCCTCACCAACACTTGTCTTTTTTATCTGATTGTTATTGTTGTAACCATCTAGTGGGTATGAAGTGGTATCTCATTGTGGTTTCTATTTACATTTCCCTAATGATTAACGATGTTGAGCATCTTTTCTTGTACTTATTGTCCATTTGTATATTTTCTTTGGAGAAATGTCTATTTAAATCCTTTGCCCATTTTTAAATTGGGTTATTTGTTTTTTAATTGTTGAGTTCTAAAAGTTCTTTATGTATTCTGGATAGAAATTCCTTATCAGATGTATGATTTTCAAATATTTTCTCTCATTTTGTGGGTTGTCTTTTCATTTTTTTGGTGGTGTTCTCTAAAGGACAAAAGATTTTAATTTTAGTGAAGTCTAATTTATTTTTCTCTTGTCATGTGTGCTTTCTGTGTCACATATAAGAAATCATTCCCTAACCCAAGGTGATAGAAATTCACGTCTATGTTTTCTACTAAGAGTTTTATAATTTTAGTTCTTAAATTTAGGTTTATGAGCCATTTTGACTTAATTTTTCTGAATGGTTTCAGGAAGGGGTCCAACTTCGTTCTTTTGTATGTGGCTATCCAATAGACCCAGTGCCGTTTGTTGAAAAGGCTAATGAATTTTCTTGGCATTCTTATCTTAACTTGTTTTTAAATTCTATACATTAAAATTTTTTTAATATCTCTCTTATCCATTCTTCTTTCCATTCTGTTACCTCCTCCTTAGTTAGGACCTTATTCTCATTAGGATTCAGAAATATACATATGTATATTATATATATATATTATATATACACTCTATATATTATGTAGTGTATGTGTATAGTGTGTGTGTGTTTGTATGTGTATGTGTAGTCTCATCCATATATATCACTATTTTTTTGTGTGGTGTCTAAATTCCTTATTCATGAAACAGACAACTTTATTCCATAAAGATTTAAATATTAAAAAGGAAAATGATGTGAAGAGCAATTCTTCAGTTCTTCACAAACTATGAGACTGAATTCTTAGAAACCCCCTTTTTTAAAAAAATTATTTTATTGAGGTCCTATTGGCTTATAACATTGTGTAAATTTCAGGTATGCATTATTATATTTCAGTTTCTGTATAGATCTTACACCATACACAAAAATAAATTCAAAATGGATCAAAAACTTGAATGTAGGAAACCATCTTTTTGATTTGTTCTTTAGGAAGCAAGTCAATAATGAGGAGAGGACTGAGTACCTGAAATGAGGAAAATGATCCTATTAAAGGGAAAGAAAGAGGCTGAGACATGAAAATGAAGCTGTATGGAGCAAAGAAGAGTGAGGGATGGCAAACATGGATTTTCCTGTATTTTGTTTTTGGGTTCAAGCATTAGATAGTCTTTTAGATAAGAGATAAATAAATGAACCTGTTAATATTTCAGAAGGGCCTATTTGGGAATATTTAGGATATAGTCTTGCTGGAAGACTCATATAAATAAATAGATTTTGAATCCTGATTAACTAAAAATGTATTTCTTTCTTAGCCAAAAATGTAATTAACATGAATAAACCTTCTTCATCATAGTCTATGATATCATTTGTATAGATACCATGATAACATTTATGGAATATCTCCTCTGTTCTAGGCACACTACATTTTTTTTACTTAATACAACTTTACAAGATAGTTACAGATGAGTGTCACAGAGGAGTTAAATGGTACTAGAAAGGTTAAGTAAATATTTGAACTGAGATTTCACTGGAGGATTGTCTTGCACCAAAACCCACATTCTTTCCTAGTCTAGGCACACATCAAAATATTAATCATATCCTTGTTCTATTATTACGTGTCAGAATCAATGCAAAAAAAATGCCTTGTTTAGAGAAAAGAGGCAATGTGGGCTGGGGTAGTCAGGGCAGGTTCAGAAAGAGATGACTCTCTAGCTGACCCTTAGGAGGATGATGGAGAAGAAAAGATGAAAAGAAAAGATGTAAGAGAGATGATGGAGGTGTTCGGCCATAAAGAAGAGCACGGCGTAAGAAAATAGTCTCTTAAAACACTTAGTCTGGACCTTATGAAAGATTGCTTTTTTGATTCATCTCTTTGGAACAAATGTTCTTGCCTGATTTAATAGAAATAGTATTTTCTCTGCAGATACCTTTGAGCCATACTCTGAGATGCAGAGATATTTCTTGTTGGAACCAGCTCTGCCACCATGCTTGAATAAGCAGAATTATTCCTCTAAGCTATCTGAAATGGAGCTGAGATACCAATAAGCAAATCATAACACACAAGAATGGAAAAGACAAACATTTATTCCATCCAACTAGTGCTTACATTAATCTAATTAATTAAAGCATGAATGAAAACTATTTACTTGTACGTGTTGTGAACGAGCAGCGTTAAATTAGCTCTTCACCCTAGGAGACACACTGTGATTGTTGGCTTTCATTCTGTTTTTAGCCTCATTGCTTTCTTCTTTAAAAGCAGTGCCTTACTATGTTTTCTCCTGTTTCTTACTACTTGAAGCTGGGCCAGTGCACAGCTGTAGAAGAGCTTTTGCCTGTTTCACTGATGACCAGACTCAAACAAAGGCAGGGTTCTAATATTGAAATTAATCATGAAATTTGTCATCAGACAAGCTCGTATGCATGCCCACAAGACAACTACGCAAATGAGAGCAACAATACAAGGGTCATCTTACACCTTTTTGAGGATTTTTCAAGGGGAGTTTAGTTCCCACTTTCGTTTTATCTAATCACTTTCGTCTAAAAATTTTTATAAGCACCAAATTTACTTCCAAATTTCTATCTGTTGCATTTGCTGTGAGATTTCAGTGGAGATAATGTGTTTTTATTGAATCAGTTCTAAAGAAGGATGCTTCAAGATTCCTTGAAATATATAAGAAGAATAAGAATCTAGTCAGAATTGTTCATAAAATCACCTTTTGCTCAAGGTCTGATGCTGGCTTAGTTCTGGCTTTCACCTTGCGACATCTGTGTGGAACGGCCTTACTGAATGTGTTAGTGGGACTTAATATGATCTTCCGTGTTCATAAATGGGTCTCCAATCTGTTCAAAGAACTAAAAAGTGTTAATGGTTTCATAAATTCAGAAATAAAAGTAATAGAGTATAGGAAGTGACTTAAAATTGATATCAGCTTAAAATGAAATTTAACTTGTCAATAATTGATTATGACATTGAGTGCCATAAAATTGAAAATATTTGACTAGAAAAAATTCCTTGGTAAGAAAAAAAATGCAGAGTTATAGTTTAAATATAACATCAGATTACGTTTTTAAATACACATCAAGTTTATTTAAAATTTATACTGCATGGAAGGCAAGAGAGGGAAGTGCTTTAACTGCTAATTCAAAATGAAGATTATAACATTTTTCCAAATTTGGAAGATATTTGACCGAGTGAAATTTTCATAAAACATATGCTCTGAAGGTCTGGGCAAAAAAACAAAATAAGTTTTGGTAGAAAGTTGTATAAGTACACCGGTAAATGTACTTTTATAATTTTTTCACCTGAGAAACTCTCTTTATTTTTCTTTCTTTTTTTTTTTTTTTTTTTGCTGAGGAAGATTCGCTCTGAGCTAACATCTGTGCCAATCTTCCTCTATTTTGTATGTGGGTTGCCGCCACAGCATGGCTGATGAGTGGTGTAGGTCCACTCCCAGGATCCGAACCTGTGAACCCAGGCCACTGAAGCAGAGTGTGCTAAACCCAACCACCATGCCATGGGGCCAGCCCCTGAGAAACCTCTCTTGATCTCCTCCTTGCTTCCAACCTCAGAAGATATGTTAACTCCATCATGTGCTATACTTGCCTGTATTATGAAATGTATCCTACTCTGTGCTAATCTTGGTTTCATTTTCCTTCTCTATTAGAGGTGAGCTACTTAAAGCAGAGGTTTTTGCTTTGTTCATCTTTGAATCCCTAGCACCTAACACAGGGCCTGCTAATAAATGTTTATCCAATTAAATGGATCTACACAATGGTCTAGATATGCACAAACACTTGGGATTGCCTTTATTTAAAGAGACAGAACAGCTTTGAATTTTTTGTCCCATCTTTTTAAGTCCACATGATTAACACCTAGAGGTGCAAACGAGGTGGAGGAGAGCCCAGGAGCTATTTCTAGGAAGAAAGCATTTCTCTGATCCTTTGCTTCTGCCCACAGTGTTAATAACACTTTGTTCAGCACCCACACTGTCAGTTTCATTCCAGCTGGGTCTCTTCTGATTAGCAGTCTGCTCTTTGTGTTCCCAGAGACAGACTAAAAGAAGGAGGGGCCACAATGACAAAATTAAATAAATGTATTACAGTGTTATGGCATCTTACATCAATGCCAAGGGAGAAAAACAAAGACTCTCAAAGAGTCTCTTGGGATTGTTATCCAGCTCTGCCTACTGATAACTTCCAAATAATTTTCTAGCAGTTTATTTTTTCAGAAATAACTTCACTTGATTGAGCCTCATAACAACCTTGTGAATTTGGGTAATAGAGAGAGCTATAATACTATATCCAAGATAAGGGGGAAGGGAGTGATGAATCTGCTTTAGATGATTGGAGAGGTAGGCACAGGTCCCGAGGTTTACAAGATTAGTAGATTACGAGGCAGATGATGGAAAACAAAGAAGGTTCTCGGTGGAGATAACAATATGAAGGAGGGAACAGAGACATAAAAATATATGTTGTGATTGGGAATATCAGTGCTATAGAAGCTAATGGTACATGGCAGAGAGGGGATGGAGGTAAACCTGCAAAGGTAAGGCAGGCAGAAATCACATCACAAAGCATCTTGCTTGCCATCCTAAGGGGCTGGAACTTCATCCCTGGGCAGTAGTGAGCCATTAAATGTTTTCTAGCAGGGGAAGCTATGATTAGTTCTGGGCTGAGTAAAAATTGTTCAGAAAGCACAATTGCTAATGATTGGAACAGAGGCATGCAATATTTTTCTGCTTCAAAATATATACTGTTCACACTTGAGATCCAATCCCATGGTTCTACCCAAGCTGAAGTGCTATTACCAACGTGCTAACTATAAATCTAACTTTCTTCCCATTTTAAGAGAGCCTCTCTGGATGAAAGTGAGTGGGACTAACGCTATTATAGGGATAATCTGAGATACACTTTAAATTATATAAAAAGTGATCGTTTGCACCTAGTAACCCATTATCATTATTAACAAATTAAATGTGATACCGTTTACAATTAGAACACTGTGTCTGATCAGACCGAAATGATAGTAGAAGGAAGGCAAAAGAGCAATCAGAGCGCTAGCTGGAGAACCAGGAGAGAGACCTGGAATTATTGGCACATGGCAGAAAACCTGAGCTTTGCTGCTGTAACCACAATTGCCACTAAATTTGTCCCAACAGCAAAACTCCCACTCTTATATTTTAAGCCTTCTGTGCTGGTACTCTGTTCTAAACTTATAAGACTGGGTGACTCCAAACTAACAAGTGTTAAAAATACAGACTGTAGTCTGTGGGTAATTTTTAAATGTGTGGGAAAGCATTTTTCTCCTTCAAAAAGTTCAATTGAAGAAAACCTTTTATGCTTATTTCCAAGCACATACACAAATTTGGGAGCAGTGAGGTAAGTTTTCCGCAGTTGTTTTGGTTTGTGTTGTTTGCCTCTTGGAGTCTACCCATAGAAACTGCTATATTAGGCTCCACATCATTAGGTTATTCCAATAAAACTTTATAAGTGAGGCTGGGGGATTGGGGTAGTGGTCTCCTCCAGAGGTCCTTTTATCCTTTCAGAGGCAAGTGAGGTAGATGGTATAACTAGAAGATCTTGATAGGACAATGTTTCTGATGGTATGTTCTATAGAATACTAGCTCCAGAGATATTCCAAGGAAAAAAGGGTTCTGTAGTCCAGAATTATGGCAAATGCTTCTTATAAAAATCTCTGTTAAAGAATCATAATACGTATTAGTGCTTTAAGTATGTTGAGATCCCTTCAGTAAAGAAATAACTTGTTTAATGTTTTTAATTCAATGTGATAGACTGCTAGTTTTCCCCCAAAATATGTTCTCACCTTTTTCAATAGTAGTAGAGTTTAGCCTGGGAACATGGCCGCCCAAGGTCTTCTCTTGAAATTAGGCATGGTGATGCAATTGAGTTCTCACCAACGGATTGTACCTGAGGATATCTGTACAATTTCTGCATTATTTGCTTAGAAGGAAATTGCTTGATCTCCACTTCATCTCTTCTTCCCGTGGGACAGGATGTGAACATAAATGTGAACCAACCTGAAACATGAAGATGAGGACAATGCTGTAGGAGGGAACAGAACAATAGAATCGATCCCTAATGACCTTATGAAGCAGAGCCCATCTTCATACTCTAGACTCTTATGGGAGAGAGAATTTTCTGTCTTCTTTGAGCCAGGGTATAACTTTATTATATCTCAGCTTGTACCTTACTATACTTAGCATTCCTTAAACTATTTTTGACCCTAGAAGCTATCTTTCCCCTTTGTGTGAAAAATCTATTAACATCTTGAAAAACTAAACTTCTAGGAAGCACACTTTAGGCAACACTGGACCATGCTGAAGGATTCTTTAATTCTAATTACTTAGTCAACACCTCATGCTTTGAGGCATGATTTACTCCATGATTTTCCTCACCATTCTTTGTTTCCTGGTTGGCACCCTTCTAATTGATGACCCAGGACCCAATTCCATCTATCTAAAGGCTCTTCAGAATCCTCCACTGGGTCCTCTGGATCTGGCCAGGATTCAAGGAATAAAAGAGATTATCAAGGCTCAAATGAAAAGACTGAGGGGGCAAGCCTGGAAGAGGTGAACATCACTCTTGCTTACATTGTTTTGGTTCTAAGTCACGTAGTCCTATAAACTGCCAGGGAACTGAGAATTGTAGCTTAGCTGTGTGTTGAAGAGGAAAATGAAGTGGTGTGGTTAACACAAAGAGTTAGCTCTGCTACTCTGGAGTTTGAAAAATGTCAGACTCACATCCTTAGTTGCATTCTGTTTTGGAAATACACGGACTGCTTCCACATGGAGCAAGGCAAAGCAATGAGACCACTCTGACTATAGTTTCCATGAGAAACTGCACATCCTTTCCAAGGGGAGTGGCTCTTTCGTTTGGTGGAAAGAAAACTGGTTGGGGATAAGGTAGTAGGGCTTCTAGTTCTCTCTCTTGATGTGGTAGTTCTGTCAAGTCACCTACCTTTTCTGAGATATAAATCTGAGGTATAGATCAGTTTCCTGATTTATAAAACAAGAGAGGTGATTAGATATTTCCATTGGTCATAGCATCTTGTTATTTAAGAGCCAAAATGGATCATAGGAGCCAGCTGTTCCTACATCAGCACAAAAATCCTCACTACAAAAATCCATTTGACCCCACTTCTGACAGGTGTTCAAACTCTGGTGGAACTCAGAGAAATTCCTGTCTGCAAGGCCGCTATTTCCATTGTCACATAGCTATCATTAAGGGCTGTCTTATATTGAGCAAAAGTGCAGTGGTAACAACAGATGGAGTTAGAGATTTGAGTCCTTCCTCTTCACCTGAGTTACTTGTGAATCGATTGATCCTCTAAATCATGCCACCTGTTGTCTTCATAACTGTTAAAATACTATATATCATCATTCAGCTCTCTCATCTGCAAGTGTTTGTTCCTCTTTTGGTCCACTCCTCCAACGACTCTGCCCACCAATCCTGGGGAACATAAAAAGTCACTGCTGAATATTTGATATCTTCTGACAGCTTTTTCTTCCTCATGTATGGGTTCACTTTATGTCTCAACATTCGTATCTTTTATTCTTGGCTCACCATCCTCATCTGCTCCTTTTGTTCGTGATAATGTGAGTACAGTTTCTGTTATAAGCATGGTTTACTATGCTGTATTGGACAGTTTTGCTCTTTCTTGTTCCATAGCCACATATGGAAACTTCTTGCTCACCTCCTAGTCTCCTTTTATCCAAGAAGGAGGTGGGTTAAATGTCTCCATATGTGCAAACATTTTCCCCCAGGTCTTCTACAGACTTCAACTGGTGAAAAGGTAAAGATCAAAATGGAAATTTCAAGTCACCCCTGGCAGTACAATGGTACCCTCCTGTGTACATGACCACAAAGCTATGGACTCACTCTGGGAGATCCTGGTTTGATCAATATATCTTATCATTTCTAGGGTTTTCTAGTTACTGAGTATGGGTCACTGCTAATATATCCACTGTTTGTCACAATTAATGATCTCGAGAAGGCAAAGAGTTTCATATAGTCCTTGGCTAGAACTGAAGCCTTTCTCACTCAAAGATCCTGTTGACTTCTGCTCTGCAAGCTAGCTTGGAAATACTCATGACTCCAACGTACCAGGAGGCTATTACTCCCCCAGGAAAAATCTATCCTATTTATGTTTTTCCAGGTAACTGGTCCTGCTCAAGTAATAAGATCAACTAGGAAAGCCTAAGCACTTTCCTTTGGGATCATATTTATTTCAGCCTGCGTCACTAACTGACTCTAGATGGTCACAGGAACAGTTATGACGTTATACCTGCACAGCTGTTGGGGACTTGACTGGCCTGTTCAAGGGCCTTCTACAACTCTTCCCCCAGCACTGACCTTACACTATTTTTCTCCGATAATACTATCCTGGTGGTAGTGTCTCACTCCTTCAAAGGACACATTTAAACTACTACTCTGATTTCAATCTTCCTCTCTACTTTAGCATTTGTGTGACTGGCTACACGCCTAAAATGATGTTTGTCCACCCAGAGGACTCTGTGTTTCCAGTTAATTTTTAGAACAAGGAGATACCCATTGGAGCCAAATCCAAGGAAAGAACAAGCTGGCTCTGTACTGGGTTTATATGCATCATCCAATGATGCTGGATGCTGAAGGAACACTATTTGGTGCCCAAGTGGCAAAGTTATTAATTCTGTGGTATTTCATTTCTAGATGTTCCATCCATTCCTGACATCCCTTATATTCTATGAGTCAGTGATTTTCCTGTCTTGAGAAAGCACCTTCCCAGTGAACTGAAATGTGATAGAGGTAACTTTCAGTAACTGGTACCTTGCACTGAGCATGGGCAGAGGGAAAAGATGTGCAGTGCCACCTGTTATCTTCAGAAACTTACCAGAGAGTACTTATTCCCATTGTAAGGTGAACCTGGAGACATTCAGAAATTTATCTAGAATTCATCTTTTTCTGCCCACTCCGTGCACAAAGCAGTTAGCATCTTTCAGGCCTCATCACGCTAGAGTTTTATTTTGAGTTCACTTTTCTTATTTGCCTTGCTGGAATTTTCCCATGTGACTCCAATCCCTGTAACTTGTTATGGTGCAATAAATCCAGTAAGAGAGAGGGCTGCTTCTAGCAATTAAAGCTTCTCCTGTCTGCTCTTCCCTAGTTAAGCCTTCACACTTCATATAGGTGGACAACAGGGCTCTCTGTCCAGTGCAGCCCCAGAATTCTAACCATCTATGATCTCTCCATTCCATCCCATAATCCATCCCACTGAGCTCCTCCTCAAATTCTTTGTTGGACCAAATTAAGAGCATGGTTGTAGTTCTCTACCTTGTGTTATTTACCCCACTGAGATGTGAATTTGTCGGAAAATAAAATTAGGACTTTACTAAATGCAGTTTTTAATAAATTTTTTTTAGCTGATAATTACTGTTATTAGTACTAATAATAATAAGTTTGGAAAAATGAAACACAGTGAAATGAGTACCATAAGAACCATAAAAAATGATTTGGAGTCTATGATCAGTCTTGTGCCTTTCAGGGGGATTTTTGCAAACACCAAGTGACCATACTTCAGCATAGGGTTCAGAGAGTGTCAGTGTGTTTAAGTGGTTCTTCATCATGTGGTTGAGTTTGCTTTAGGTTGAAGCCACACTTCCTGATTAGTGATGTCAGGACAACCTGATTGTACTTCCATTACCCTCAGCAGGGAGCCACCAACCAGCATTCATATATTCCTGGTGTCAGTAACATGATCATGTGAAGCTTTTAGAATGTATGATCCTATGAACAGTCTCCTTGCTCAGTGGCTCATGGAAAGCTGCACTCTCTTTCAGAGGGCTATCTTCTGGGAAGAGAAGAGTCTGGCAGAATTCCAAGGGTCCTGCACTTCTCTTATCTCGCCACTCTACCCTCTTCTCCCACTCATTAATCTCTTGATGATTTATTTTCTTTAATCCCTCTGGCTCCTTCTACTTCTCTTCCTGCCTTCTCTTTCTGTCTTCCTGTCTTAGTCCTTCCTTCTGTTGCAAACCCATCACCTGCTCTAAAATGCCCCCGTGAAGAGAGGCACACCTGAAGATCATCCTTCTATGTCACTTCCATCTTGACCTTTTGGCTACATAATTGGCGAAGACCTGGAGCTAAAAACAAAAAGCACGTAAATTCTAAAGGTCACTGGAATAGTTTCCTGGCAGTTTCTATCCTTCTCCTTCATCTCAAATACAATTCAAATAGAACCTGAACGTGGAGAATAGAGGTCTGAGTTGGAGTTCAAGATATATCTTTTACTAGCTGAGGGATTTTTAGCTTTACTTTCCTCATCTTTATGAGGGAAAAAATAAAAACCTAGTTCACAGGCTTATTGTGGGAATTTAATGAGATAATCTATGCAAAGTGCTTGGCACATAGAAAGTACTCAGGAAATGTTAGCTATTCCTAAAATTATTTGTAACACTCCCTCTTTCAAAGGATTATGGCAGATATTCTGTTTGTCGGATTTTGCTTATGGAAATTATACGCTTTTGCCAGCCTACTTTTTTCCTTCCTCTTTATTTCTTCATCCATCATTTGATAACATGCTGGTAAATGTCCAGTAAAAACTAGTAAATTGGAACTGGTGTGATAAACTACCCTTTTCATCAGTATTAGAAATCTTGGAACATAGTTTAAAAAATCTACCTCTTCTAGCTTGAAGGTCTGTGATTCCCTAATGATAATGCTGCAGGACAAACATTAGATATGGAGTTCAACTTTTAAAACTGCCCTCAAGTTGGCATTGATAATTTAAAAGATGTTAGCATATTTCAAGGTTACTAAAACTCTGTAAATTAAATTGTTCTTTTCAATGGTCTGCTTGGTTGCATTTCTTCAATGCAGATATTTTACATGGGAAGAAGTGATACAAGAAAAACGTAAATGAGTATTAGTTACAAACAGAAGCAATAGGGCATATATGGATATATATATCCATATATGTATATATATATATCCACATACAAATATGTATAATATATAAATATATATAATACTAATTATATTTTAGTGTATTATATTATATAGGGGATATATAAATATATATTATATATAATTATATATAACATTATATATTTAAATATATATATTGTATACACACACACACAAAGCTGGAGACCCAGGAAAGCCAGTGGAGTAATGCAGTCTAAGTCCAAAGGCCTAAGAACTAAAGGATCCAATGGTGTAAATCCCAGTCCAAGGGCAGGAAAAGATGAGATGTCTCAGCTCAAGCAGGGAGGCAGAAAAAAAGAGATGAATTCCTTCTTCTTTCACCTTTTGTTCTACTCAGGCTCTCGACAGATTGGATGATGCCCATCCACACCAGGGAGGGCAATCTGCTATACTGAGACCACCAATTCAAATGCTAATCTCATCCAGAAACACTCTAACAGGTACATCCATAAATAATGTTAATCTGGGCTCCCCATGGCCTGTTGACACCTGAAATTAACCACCACACTTGCTTTAATCCTTAAAATTTAAAGTAATTTTGAAAATCAAGATACCAAAATAACACTGCAGATTTTATGACTAAAGCAGTACCAAAGTGATAGATCATTGAGAAATTATGTATTATTGGTTTACTGTTGCTAGCCAAATGAATGTCAACTCAAGCTGATTTCAGAATATATATATATTCTCTCTCTCTCTCTCTCTCTATATATATATATACACACACACATATACCATTGGACACATTGCTTATATTTTTACAACTTATTTTAAAACAATTAAAAATATTCTGGATGAGAAGAAACTTTTTTAAATAAAAAATAAAATTATAATAGTCTCTTCAAGGTCTGGCAAAAAGTGCTAGGAGGAAATAAGTGTTGTTTACTGATATTTTACCAAAATTTTTTCATTGAAAACAATTCAAGAGCATAGTGATCTAATTTCAACATTTATATAATTAACCCAATATATTTGTTGAATACCCACTATATGTGCAACTTTCTGTTTAGATCTTAATAGTTTAATCAAAGAACGTGCTATTTACCTCATTGATTTCACACTCTATGACAGATATATTAATGAGAACATAGGAATCCACACATAAAAATAAATAACATTTCCATGATGTATTAATAAAAACGATACGCATATTCTATGTCTAAGACATTCATTCATTATTTGGGCAGCTTTCATGTTCCAGATACTATTTTATGAACCAAGTTTATAACAGTGAACAAAACAGACAAACATCTCTGCCTTCATGGAGCTTACATTTTTCTTAGAGGAGGCAGACAATAAATAAAAGTGTAGTATGTCAGCTAAGTACTACAGAGAAAAATAAAAGCAGAGGAGGGGTTAGGGCATGGTGTTAGGGGTCAGGGCTAGCCTCACTGAGGAGGTGGCGCTGAGCCAGGACCAGAATGGGAGAGGAAGTGAGCCATGGGGAGTCCATATAAGAGCATTCCAGGCAAAGAGATCAAAAAATGGAAACCTCCTGAGGAAGGATCATTGCTGCCATGTTTGAGTAACTGCAAAGAGACGAGTGGTTGGAGTAGAGTGAGTGAGGGCAAGGGTAGCAAGAGAATAAATCAGAGAAGTAAAGGGGCCCAGATTGTTCAGAACATTGTAAGCATTTGGGGAGATGTTGGCTGTATTCTGAGGGAGATGGGTAGCCATTGGAAAGTTTTGAGAAAAGGAGTATATTATATGACTTACAATTTAGTAGGGTTACTCCAGTTGCACTGTTAAGAATAGACTATCGCAAAGGCAAGGGAAGTAGAGAAAAAAACTAGTTAAGAAGATATTGCAAAAATACAAAATAGAAATGATGCTGGCTTATGCCAAGATAAAAATAGTAAAGTAGTGAGTTAGATTCTGGATACGTTTTGAAGGAGAAGCTAACAGTACTCACAAACTGATTAGATGTGGAGTATGAAAGTAAGAGAAGAGTCAAAGGTGACATTAAAGTTTTGGTCTAAGTCATTGAAAAGATGGAGTGGCTATTACCTAGGATGGTGAATACCACCCAGGGGTGCAGAAGCTCATTTTAGACAAGTTAATAAGGAGTGAATGTTTTGAATGGCATTAGACGTAAGTCTGGAGTTCAGGACAGATGGCCAGGCTAGAGCAATAATTTGGGAGTTGTCAAAGACTATTTTCTGGGGCACATCAATGTTCAAAGGTAGGAAAATGGAGGAGAAAACCAGCAAAAGACACTGAGAAGAAGCAAGCATGTGCAGAACTAGACTAATGAATGGTGCCAAGTAAAGGCAAGTGAAGAAAGTATATCAAGAAGGGGGAAGTAAGCAGATATTTCAAATGCTTTTTAATATTATGATTGAAAATGTACCATTGAACTGAGCATGAAGAAATTGGATCTGGCGCATTACAAACCATCCCCCAATAAACATTTAGTTAGTTCGTGGTTTTCTGGTTCTGCTGATCCTGGTTAGACTTGGGTAATCTTAGTTAGATTTGCTCATTCACCTGCATCAGCTGCCAGGTCAGTTTGGGGCTAGCTGTTCTTGGAAATTAACAGCTGGGAAACCTGTCTCTGCTCCATATGGTCTCATGTCCTCCACCAGGCAGGCTCAGACTTGTTCATATGGTGGTCAGAGAGGGATCCAAGAGAATAAGCAGAAGCATGCAAGAAATTTTGAGGCTTGGAATTGAAACTATACCAGCATCACTTCCACTATATTCTGTTGCCAAGTCACAAGGTCAGCCCAGATGAAAGATGGAAAAATAGTCTCCATTTCTTAATGGTAGTCACATTGCAAATCACATGAATATGGGGAGGAGAAAAGGACTGTGGAAATATTTTCAAATTACCACAGTAACTTTGACAAGAGCATGCTAAAAATGAAAAATGACAATATCAGTATCACTTATTAATATTGAACTCCTTGTTTTGTGATTAGTCAAAACTGAAGTTATATCTTGGAAAGGAACACATAAAAAGAAGTTTTAGGTACTTATCTATTTGCCGGGATAAATTGATTTTATGTCACATAATCTCATGGTCTTCAAACTGGGATATTGTATCCCTAGGAGCATGTGGTGGCATACCTGGAGGTATATAAAATCCCAGGATAAGTGAGACACATCCTCTTAAAGGGTAAAATTTATTCTCAAAAAAATGGAAAAAATAATTAATATTTTAATAAAAATATTTAAATGTTATATAAATTCTTATACAATTCTCATGATCTTAAAGATAAAGTGTGGCTTCAATGATATTTCATGTTTGTGGTGACTTAGGCTCTGATCTTATGGGTTCAAGCCTCTTGGCCATTAGGAGTGCTTTGCTGGAAAATTTGAGAAAGAAATTATCATAATTTCTGTGCCCTGAGAGTTTATAACAGTATCCTGTGTTTTTACAGAAAATTTATGAGATGAAATAGTTTAATGTATATATTTAAATAATTAATATGCCAAGTCACTTTAATCTTTTGTGCAACGTTAATAATGTGTTTTAAAAACCAATATATACCAATATATCTCAATGATATTGTAGAAGTAGGAGTAAAGTATGATTTAGAGAACCAGGTTCTTATTTATTGCTTATTAATTAACTCTGGACAAGTTATTGAAGAGTATGCTTAGGTATCCCCAGCTATTCAATGGGGACATTAATGCTTGAACAATCTCATAATATAACCTCAGCAAGGATAAAGTGAAATATTGTACAAAGGATCCAAAGAATGTACGACTGATAATAATATTTTATTAAGTAGATTCATAGGTATTATGGCTTCTAGTCAGCACGTATACTACATATTCTGTGGATGAAAAATGTAGCTTAGAAACTATCATTTATTCTGGAAGATATAGGACTTTTAAAAATAAAATTTATATCAAATACAAAGACAGCATTTCAGATCTGTTGAAGACCTGGAATCCTTTGAGTTCTGGAATTGGTTTTCAGCACCACGGACAGCGTTACAGCGTTGCCGCAATAGCAATGAAGGAAAGGCATCAAAATACTTTAGTAGGGAGAATTTTAGTTCATATACCGGTCCCCTAATCTAAATTGTATTGTGAAAAAGTGGAAGAAAGACTGTCTGTCTTTTTATTTCAAAATTAAAAAGTGAATTAGGGCTTCACAATTGACCATAGAAAAATTACTTAAACAAATATATATTGAACACATAATATGTTTAGTATAACTGGTGTTATTTATCAAATGCATTCTCATAATAATTTAATTTTGTTCTTATCCCTTTAATAAGATACAGCTACACGCTATAGTCTAGTACAATTATCAAATTTCATATAGCATGTAATTTGATATCTCTATATTTTGAAATATCTTAAAAAGCTTGGGTTGACTAAAGATTTTCTAGTTTGTCTTTTAGCAATTTCATTGTCCTTCATTAACTTTAACCCTCCACATCCCCTCAAGTAACATCAATAACAACAACACAATGCAGAATTTCTCTAGTAACAAAAATTTGTACAATTTTTCCACAGGGGTGTCCAGTAAAGATAAATTTGACATCTAAAATTATTTTGTAAGAGGTACATTACTTTTTCAGGTGGTAATAAAGTTAAATAAGTCTTAGAGTAAGCATTAAGTTTCCAATGATGCTATGAAAAGCTTCCATTTAGTTTAAAAATAGTGTAAATACATTTAACTAAACCCCAAATGTAGGATTACAAATTTCAAAAATTTATACTCTAACGTTTCTTAATGTTTAATTTATAATTAATTAAGGTAGGTGGTTTCAAATACAGTGGAATTATGAGCTATGCACCACTTATTCAAACTTGCTAAATGTGGCTTTGCCAAGGATCTTGAATAAAATGGTTCCACTTTTGTCCAGGAGATGGAGCCATCATGTAAGATGCTGCCTTATATTTATTTATTTTTTTTTTCAATTTAGCATGCTGCTTTCTAACAGACAGTGGGTACCATCGAGTGAGTGTCAGAACAGAAAGCTAAAGCAGAAGCAGAGAGGATGCTTCAGTCGTCCTTTCTTGTTTTTTGTTTTTTAGTGAGGATGGAACACATGTGAGATTTTACTTTCTGCTCTAGTTGAAATTCTGAAGAACTGCGTTGGAGACTATTATATTCAACACATATATGGATTCTGTGCTATGATTTACAATTCCCTTTATTTCAGGTAAGCCAGGATGATGCTCTCTTTGACCTATTAATGAATTGTTTTCTATATTTATGATAACATTTAGGATAAGATGTGTGCTTTGTAAGCTTGGATTCAGATCCAAAAGATTCAAAAGCTAATTTTAGCTGTTCTGCATCTTTATATCTTCCTATACTGAAATTAGCTCTGAGTCTGGCATGCTGTATTTTAACATTTCTTTGGCTTTCTGGCCTTTAGTGTCCATCTGTGGCCATATTTGTGTACGTTTCAAAGGTAAAGCTTTCAAAGTAAAGGATGGGTCTACCTCTCACAAGGGAAATACTGCTGTTTAATGCGGTGAACAAATTGTAGAGATGTAATGAAGCAGATTAACATGGCAGTGGCTTTGCAAAGCCCAGGGCTGAGCCTTCTGATAGGAGCCTCAGAGGCACATCAACATTCTGGGTCCAAAGGCCTTCTGAACAATTCCTGCTGGTAATGATGGTACGGATTATTTACGCTTTTTTTCCCTTTTAGAAAAAACATGTAAATCATTTCTCCCACATGAATGGAAGATTTATGTAATGTATTTAATAGACTTGGAACGATAGTACTGATCCTCTCCCCACCCCCAATATGAATGTAAGAAGTAAACTGAAAAGAGATTAATTGCTGAGAAAATGGATTTTTCTTAGATTTTGGTGGATTTGTGATGCTAGGATGGTGGCCATTTAAAATTGATATTGTATAAGGTGCTCACATTTTAAAGTATTTTTGGTCATGTGACATTAGCTGTGCTAAATTGTAGAATGACTCAGGAGCTAGAAATTACATGCAACAGCCTTGCTTTTCTCTGCTGCTGCTTATGCTTTCCCCTAAACTCTCTTTTTATTGTTATCAAATTAATAGGAAGAAAGCAATTTAGAAATCCTGCATTTAAAAGTCTTGATTGTCATTTGGATCAATTTAAAATTAAATTTTTAAATATTTACAAATTATTTTTGTAAGATTGTTTTTAAATGCCTGATTCTCTCCTCTTTGGAAGGAGCGGTATGTGTGTATATGTGTGTGTGTGTGTGTGTGTGTGTGTGTGTGATGGTGGTGGTAGAGGTGGCAGGTGGTGGGGGTGCATCAGGATGTTTCTATCTTACTCATCGTTTTCCTATAGAAAGGTAGTTGTGCTGTGTCAGAGGTTGTGAAAGCTATGGGGAATGATTTTACAGAATGATTTGAACCACCACGAAAAAAAAAAATCCATTCTTTGGAAATGTGGATTTATGTAAAGAGATTTAAGTTCCACATGGTCCTACATATACATGGGAATTTTTAGAATCACAGATTTTTAGCATTTATCTATCTCATAATTTAAAGAAAAACAACAGTGGCTGAGAGATTAAGTGAGTTTCGCAGAGCCACATACTAAATTAGAATCAGAGGCAAGGCTAGAACATTGATTGACAGGTTTCAATGTCTTTCATAGCAGTGACACAATTTACCAAGAGTGTGAACATATCCAAATGGCATACGCCGGGTGTGCTGATATTGACTGTGTACGTGTGTGTGTCTCTGGGTAAATTCTATGAAATAGAGTTTCTTTCAGTGTATGTGTTACTCAATGGCATATTATATGCAGTGCTCAATTTTCTCAGGGCTCTTGACAAGGCAAGCAAGGAAACAAAAACAACTATGGAGACTCTCTGTTTCTTGGTATTCTCTTTTCCCCATTTGATAAAGTATATTATTCTACTCTAAGCCCGTGAATGGTATGGATACTCACGTACTAGCTCAGAGCTCTATTCTTCCTACCTAGTAGAACAGACTTTACATATAGACGAGTTTATTGACCCTTACAAGAACAGTGTCTCATGTCCTGGCCTTCCCTCTTTTTTTTTACTTACTGGACACAGGCTGCATCCTGCTTCTTCAATACCTTGAGAAAGGAAGGGATTAAAATGTGTCACTTCCACATACAATAATTATGGAGTACCACACACCTGCCAAGAACTGTCCATGGTACATAGTTTACTTCATGGAGTTTAACGTGGAAATGTGCATGTACAGCTAGTAATATAGCTCAGAATATTATAAACATCAAAAATGAAGATTGAAGAAAGATGAGACAGTGAATGGAACAGGTACATGAGCATCTGTCTTGTGCCAGGCATTGTTACATCCTGAGATTCAGAATAAGCCAACAGTCACAATTTCTGTCCATGAGGAGCTTAGAACCTAGAGAAAGTGATTTTAAGAGGATGTGATAGCTAAATTAGAAGTTTAAGAGTGAGTTGGGTATAAATAAATAAAAATAGAAAGTTGCTCATTCCAGGCACACAAGCGAGGCAAGCAAATACAAGGAAATAGGGAACGATAGGACATTATATAGAGAAATTGTAGAGAATGGTAAATAATCCAATATGACTGAAGCCTGAGGGTGGTCTATTTTTTTTTTTTTCTGGAGCAGCAAAAGTAAGGATAATGAATTTGGCTTTTGGTGCTATGCATTTGACATACTAACACATACTCTCACATACAGATGTTCTGTAAGAGGGTGACAATTTTATGTCAGATGTCATATTAGAAGGTAAAGCTGAATATATGGATGTGTATGAAGCTGTGGCAAGAATTAGGTCACACATAATGAACATCCACAGGGAGTAAAAGTGGAGTGAAGATGCCTGGGGTATAACTTTAAGATTAGGTGGAGTAAAACGAGTCTAGAAAGGATATTAATTAATTGTGGAAGCATAGTGGGAGAAACTGGAGGAATAACAATGTCATAGGAGGCAAAGCAGGTAAATTGACTACCAAAATAGGGCTCAGGAAGACTAGGAAACCCATAAAGTGGTTAATAAGAGAATAGGGTAGGAGCTGATGGGCTTCGTTACTCTCAGGTCGTAGATGGATTTTAAGAGAAAAGGTTAGTAGATTTGCAGAGACAGGGGCTCGGACTGAGGACTAAAGGGGAAATGAGAAAGCTGAAGAGCGATTTTAGATTTTAAGATATTTATCAGTGAAAGGAAAGGGAGATAACATTTTTTATCTTGAGGGAGAAGGTACTGTTGAGGGAAATTTGATTTTAGCTGGGACTAGAGAAACCTCAACCCCTTCATAGAGTATGGATATGAAGTCAGTAGAGAAAAATTGAGGAAGGAAAAAACAACAACAACAAAAATAAATCAAAGTCCTACAGGAGACAGGAGAGGGAAAGTTCAAGAATTTTTTTTCTTTGAGACAGGAAGAAGAGGTAGATGATATAAAGGAAAGCTGATGTAACTCACTTTACTTGCCCTCTTCTTGGAAATTAAATCCTTGTCTGTAAGGTAAAATCTCTCTTCTATTTAAATGAGTTGGCTCCTCAGAAAAGGCTATTTGTGGCATGTGGACTTTATGGAAGAAATAATTAATTCTCAGTAGCAAAACACTTTCCAGCAGAGCATATTTTAGTCACATCAATCCTTGAATTGGAAACTAATAACACTGTTTCACATTAACCTTATTATACCTATTTAGTTATTTGTTTCTTATTCAGAGTACCTGTTTAAAAACTAGTTCTATTTTAAACTTGCATAGGATTGGACCAACACATGTCTATTATACATATCTAGTTTGATTATTAAGGGCTGGTTTGCCAGCATCTGAATTAATTATTCAAGCTCCTGCCTTTTCCTCCCTCAATTGTATAAGTACTTTCACAAGGATATGTGTAAAGAAAAAAAAAAGTCAATTTAATTACAGACTTCCTTTCTTTAGGCAAAGTAACCTCCTTCGAGAAGCTTCCTACCAAACGTTCTTTTTTTCTCCTTTTCTACTGACAGTTCCAGAATTCTCTCGCATTTGTCCCAGAGCTGATTGTCTCTAGACATTCCCTTGCTCTCACGTGCCATGAGATGGCAATGTGAAGCCCCAAAGAAGGCATAGGCATGATGAAGAATTCCACCTTTCACAGTGAAGCCTTTGTAATAGCTGCTTTGTCAGTTCAGATTGATTCAATTCAGTTCAGAATTGGTTGGACAGAAATATCACTTCCTTTTTTCTAGACCTGAATCTATCCTGCTATGTGGTGAGCCTGACAGGTCAGAGTGAGAAGGGCAGAAGTAGCCATTTAGGTAGCATTACAGACACAGATGACTTTCGTTTCTTCAGGGCTGACCTTGGGCAACGCTGTGAGGCAGATTTCCCCCTGGCGCTCAGTGTCCTCTTCTTCCCTCCTGTCTTCTTCTCATGGGAATCACCTCCAGATATCCTCATAACTATCTCACTCAGCTACCTAGCTTTATAAATGAGAGTATCTTTACCTAGCATCAGTTTCAGTTATTAAAATATTAAAATAGAATTTAGGTTTTATTTGTGTTTGTTTTTATTCTGTTGTTAGAAAATTGAGGTTATTTTTGCCAGCTGTAGAACTGTTAACCCTTATCCATCTCAGAACTTGATGCTTATTTGTCTCCATCTTTTCTTGGCCACCAGTGTGGGCGCTTTTGAGGATGTGGATGGGATAGCTGGCGCTTTGAAATGGAAACACTAAAGCAAGTTTATTCCATTAACAGCTGTTGTGCACGCACAGGAGGGTCATGGGAAATGCTTGGTACTAGAGGTTCTGAGGTGAATGTTAACCATGCAGCAAACCTAGGTCATCACTTCTTCCCTCAGAGTACTTTCAAAGGGACTAAATTCTATGTTTTGTTTTGTTATTAATTCCCTCTGAAAAATATTTATTTTGTAATGTCATAATTTTATAATAGGTCATAGAAAACACAAAGCAGATTTTAGAATAATATTTTTCAGATTTCTGCTCTAAGCAAACATGCTAGAAGGTACATGTTAAGGTCTTCTAAAATTTCTATTGAAAAATTTTTCTAACAAAGGTCACAAATATTTTTAATATCAACTTGAAACCATTTTCAGATGTTGCCAATAGAAAAAAAAAAATCCCCACTACTTTTCCTGGTTTTATTATTTATTTATTTATTTCCTGGCTTTATTTATTTACTTTTTGTTCTGTAAATTATTAGTGCATTTTATTCAGGGTGCTTTAAATGTTGTTGATAGTTAAGAACAAGTTTATTTCAAAGGGAAACCAATTTTGAAAAAAGTTTAAGAGATTTTAATATAGGTGTTACATTTTAAAATACTGTAGATTTGAATTTTGCCACCAGGTGCTTCACGTATCTGTTATCCCTAGAATACAAGTTTAATAAAATCTTCTCTGGTTTTGTTTAAATATAATAAAAGTAAGATTTATGAAAAAAATGGTTTGCCAATGTTGGCAAAAGATGTAGCATTAGAATTCAGAAAAGAAGAAAAGTCATACTGCCAATGAAGGCAACTAAGATCTTTAATCACCGAAATGTGACTTCGTATTATATTGATTTTAAGGGGCATTAGAATTTTATATACATTTTGATGATAATGATGAATACCATTGGCAATATAGTAGTGCCTATTGAAATATTATTTCTATGTAGGAAAAGATGGCCTGCTTCAAGAACACAAAATGAAATCGTATTAAAACTCAAAAGTAAAACCTACTCTCTTATCTCTCTATAGTATTCATACATTAGTGACATTGCCCCCTTATTGCATTTGAGTTTAGAGAAATTGGAGGTGGGTGGAAGCAGAGCCGGAGGTGGACTTTACAAATGAAAAGTGTCAATTTGGGGTCGGCCCCGTAGCTTCGCAGTTAAGTGCGGGCTCCGCTGCTGGCGGCCCCGGTTCAGATCCCTGGCGCGCACCCACGCACCGCTTCTCCTGCCATGCTGAGGCCGCGTCCCACATACAGCACCTAGAAGGATGTGCAACTACGACATACAACTATCTACTGGGGCTTTGGGGAGAAAAAAAAAGGAGGAGGATTGGCAGTAGATGTTAGCTCAGAGCCGGTCTTCCTCAGCAAAAAGAGGAGGATTAGCATGGATGTTAGCTCAGGGCTGATCTTCCTCACACACACACAAAAAAAAAACTGTAAATTTTTCTTGGTAACATTCCATTAAACTTTTAAATCAAGAACTTTATTTGGAAGAAAATTTAGTTATTAGCTACATCAATAATAGAAAAAAAATGTTGCTATCATGTGAGGACTTTTTGTTATTTGTGAAAATTTTTGGAGAAATTGCTTAAGAAGCAAGGGTGTTTAAATATATTTTATTTATCAGAATGTTTAAAAGATTTTTGAGGGTAAGAAAAATCATAATTTTAGTTAACTTTTTGTTTCTACTTGCTAGAAAATTATTTTATACTGAAATAAAATGATTTTAGGAAGTAATCACCTTCAAGAGATCCTTTGAGTTGTTTGAATTATTGTTACAGTTTAGAATGATTAAGTCTTGCATTGGTATCTAGGATCAGTTGGAATTATAATATGCTTTCAGCGTGAGCATGGCTTGGTGGCATTAGCAAATAAGTATGCAATTATGTGATTGTGTAATTATGCCCTGCTACGTCTTGTGTTGGGCGATATGTATGGGAGAGTGACAGCAGAACAGCAAAGTTCCTGTTAGGCTCCTATGAAGGACAGCGGATTTGTTGGAATATCATGAAGAAAGAGAGAGAGCTTATGATAAAATTATGAGAAGAGAAGACTGACACTGTTTCCCTTCTCTGAATAACTGATGTCAAAGGTGAAATATCTAAAGGCATGAAGCAAGCCAGACAGGGTGCAGTTGTGGTAGTATCTCTGTTACCAGCTAGGACATTTTCCTCTTTTCCCATGTCTCCCCTGGACTGAGTAACTGTGGTGGCCCAGGAATTGTCAGGCAGCTAGGATATGCCAGACAGAGAAGTGCTCAGACTTACACTTGCTAATTCCTGCATCAACGGTCCCAGGAGTCTGGGGACCCTAGTTGTAGAGACAGGGTGACCATAAAGTATATCATCTAAAGCAGGATGTGGTTTGTTCATAATTTCTCCAGAACAACAGGTGTGAGACACTGAGGACTGTCTCAGGCAAAGTCTGATATATGGTCACCCCCTTTCTAAGAGTTGGAAGAGAGGAAAGTCAGAAAAGGACTATACCATGTTTTGTATTTGATCAGTCTACCCAAATAAATGGTCCATGATTTAGGCGCCTGGGTATTGCCTCGGTGTCAGAAAGTGAAAATGTAAAATGGCCCATCAAGCTGGATAAAGAGCATGCAAATAAGCTGACTGATTACTGGCCTTGATAAATCCACCAACTGAAATCTCTAATAACTCTTGTTGAATCCTTAGTTATATCACCAGGAATGTCATAACTCTATGGATTTTGAGCCTGACTTCCTAGGGAAGTCAATTTTCTGCAGAAACAACTGTGTTAGTAAATATATACTGTGATTAACAACCTGGACTCAGAAGAAGCAGAGTATAAGAAACCAATTTGCACTTGTTCACAGGTTTCAGGAAACAACCTGTATTGATGACTTATATCCTCAGAGCCACATCTGCCAACATCCCCAACAATTTTAAAGTGAAGTGAGACCTACTAAAATAAAAGTAATAATTTACACAAAACCTATGAGAATTTTCAATTCTGACAACTTGGTGGACTGAGTGAACAGGGAACTCCTTCACCAACTCCTAGAAATTCTAGATAAAACACAATAAAATGCTTTTTAAAGACATAAATTCATAATAAATATTCTGAAATAAAAAGTATTCGGTATTCAGAAATAAAGAGAGAACTAAAATCCTCCATGATAAAAATGAAAGCTCACCCAGAGATCTGGGGAGTAGAAGGAGGTATATCATATTTGGAAAAAGATCCACATTCCCAGAGGGTTTAGTTTTAAAGTCTGTGCAAATAAAAGGATGAGATCTTGACCTTTGTAATATGGGGAGTTGAAACCAAGAACCCCTGTGTAGAGCATAGAGCCTCAAAGAGTTGTCTCTCACTGAAATGAGAGTTAGAAAATGTAATCTGTTCATCCAGGGATTCAAGGAAACTTGTCTATGTCCTGTTTTTTAGGAACAAAAAAATAGTCTTTTAGAAAGAATTAATACTCTAGGACTGCTTCAAGTTGCTTTAGAATCTTAATATATACTAATCTGTGGAAAGGAATTCTGCAGTATCTAAATTAACATAGAAATCAGTATCAGGCCAATAATCTCTTGGAAAGCTTGGCAGAAGCAATTGTAAAATTGGTAAATCATTGTAAATCTGTATCATTGTAAATGATTATAAAATCACTTTCTCAAGCCTTATATCTTAATGGAAAAAATATTTTAAGATAAACTCAAAATAAAAAATTACAAACTACATGAGAAATAAACCACCACAAGGAATATTCAGCAGACATAACAAAAAAACATAGAACTAACATCTCAGGAACTTGAGATAAGAAAATAATCTGAAATAAGCTATAAATAAGCATGTTTAAAATGATAAAAATGTTAAGGAATAAAAACAAAACACTATGAAATAAGAATAGGTAGATATTGAAAAAAGAAACCAAATAGAAATTTGTAAATGAAAATGATAAGAATTAGTATTCAAAACTCATTGAATGGGTTTTAACACATATACATATATACAGCTGGAATAAGAATTAAAGATTTGTAGATGGTTATGAAGATTTACCCAGGATGCATCAATGGATTCTTGATGTTAAAAAACATGATAAGTAAAATTAAAAGTTTCAACAACATCAAACAGATGTTCTAAAAAGAGATAAGTGAGATAATGGTGGGAGATTTGATATTTGAAAAGATAATAGCAGAGAAAATTCCAGTACTGATGAAAGACATGTTTCCTTGGACAGAAGAAGCATAAAACAAATGATAAGATTATCTGTCTTCAAACCCAGATAAGATTCTTTAACCATTTATTAGTATAAAAAAATACATAAGTAGGAAATGTTACTTGGGGTCCAGTAAAGGAAGCCAATAGTAAGAAGCAGGAATGTGTATTCAGCTGAGCAGGCTAGTCAAGAGAGAGCAATCGATGAGCAAGAGCAGAAAGGCCAGAAATGGAAGGAGGCACATATGGACCAAATGGGGTGATTCTGGAACAAATTACTTAAAACTACTCATATGGTTTTATTGCTGACCAAAGCCTACCTAAAGAACTCAAAGCAACAAAATGGGACTGGTCATAACTTTGGAAATATATTTATTATTAGACTTGATATATTTGTTTGTTGGTTGCTTTTAAAAATTCATCATGACATCTTTCGTCACATTAGCTCAGATTTTTACAAAAAGAGAAAATATGGCACAGTGAAAGACTCCTTTGTACCAAATACTGATCCCATTCCTATCTTCCCCTTCTCGGGTAACAGCTATTTTGAATTTCATGCACAATCTTTACATTCATATTTTAAAATTATATTCCACACAACTTACACACACTTATAATATTGTTTATAATAGTAAAATTGTTTTATGTATTTTTAAAATTTTATATAAGTAATATCATACTATAGGTATCTTTCTACATTTTGCTTTTTACCCTCATTGTGGTGTTTCTGAGAATTGGTCATTTTGATACATGGACATATAGCTCAATCACTTCCACTGATGTATAGTTTTCCATTATAGGAATGTATCACAAATTATTTACAATCCCATAGTGATGGATATTTGGGTTATTGCCACTTTTTTTTCCTATTATAAACAATGCTTCCACGGGCATCTTTATGTATTTTTCTTCATCTACATGTGTTTGTGTAGGTAAGTCCATGAATTTCAAATACATGCTGTTTGCCAGTTTCACTCCTTTGACTGTATCCAAATAGTCAGTAGTGGAAATTTCCACTGCCAACATTATAGTAGCTGTAATCTACTTTCTTTTACAGAAGGTAAACTCACTATAGTATTTTAGAAAGGAGTAAATGGAAAAATTCTTGTATTCATATGATGAGTCTTACATAAAACAAGACTTTCCATTCAGGGTTGTTCTTTCATTACTCAGCACAATAATTATTTAATAAAGTGGATACAATGTCATCAAAATTGATATGACAGGGAAGAATTGTTCTGTATTGATTTCTTTTAAGCTAAAGTTATAAGCTCTGATATTTTAGTGTTTTTAAAAATAGACTTTATGGTTTAGAACAATTTTAGATTTCAGAAAAATTGAGAAGCTAGTACAGAGTTCCCAAATACTCCTGCACCCAGTTTTCCCATTGTTAACATTTTACACTAGTGTGATACATTTGTTACAATTAATTGAGCAATACTGATACATTCTTATTAACTGAAGCCATGCTTAAGATTTTTTAGTTTTTATTTAATATGTGTTTTTGTCTATTCTAGAATACCATCCTTTAGTTATGGTGTCTTGTTAGGCTCCTCTTGACTATGACAGCTTCTCAGACTTGCCTTGCTTTTGATGGCCTTGACAGTTTTGTGGACTACTGGGCAAGTTTTGTACGATGCTCCTCCATTGGAATTTGTCTGATGTTTTTCTCACAATTAGACTGGGGTTATGGATGTTGAGGAGAAAGATCACAGAGGTAAAGTGCCATTTTCAACACATCATGTCAAGGATACATATTACCAATATGATTTATCGTTGTTGATGTTGATGTTGATGACCTGGCTAAGGAAGTGTTTGTTTTCTCCACTATAAAATTACTCTTTTTTCCCTTTTCCATACTGTATTCTTTGGAAGAAAGTCATTACGTGGGCATGGCTCACAATTAAGGAGTGAGAAGTTATGATTCACTCAAGAATTGAGGGCACAGTATCCACATAAATTATTTGGAATATTATGCACAGGAGATCTCTCTCCCGTTAGTTTATTTATTCAATCATTTATTTACATCAGTATGGACTCATGGAGATTTATTTTATACTTTGGGTTATAACCCAGCATAACTTTATTTTGTTACTCAGATTGTTCCGGCTTTAGCCAGTGGGTGCTCTTTCAGTTGGTTCCTGTAGACCTTTGACACATGCTCCTTAATGTGGATTTTTCTTTTCTGAGTACTTCTTTATATTCTGGCACTACAAGATGTTCCAGGCTTATCTTGTGTATTTTTTGCCCTAGTCTTAGTATCAGCCATACTTGCAAGGAGCTCTGGTTCTTTTTACTGGAGAACAGTTTTGGAAACAAAGATCTGGGCACTGGGAGGATTTAATCTTTTTTACACAATTAGAATAAAGCTAAAATTAGAAAAACACCAAATGTTTTATAATAGAATTGTGAAAGTAGCTTCAGATTTGCTGGAGAGTTTGGTAATTCTTCTCAACTGTCTTTGGCAAAGGCAATTTCCCATATCTGTATGTCTCAAGGGAATCACTTTCGGCTAGGCACAGTTCTAGAGACATGAGGTACAACAGAGAACTACAGAATACTCCTGCTGTCATCAAGTTTGCATTTCAGTCCATAATAAATTACAACACAAGTAAATGACATGGTAATTTCTGAGAGTAATAAATGTAATGAACAACAGAAAACAGAACAATATAAAAAAAAGGAGATGGTTACATAAGAGGTGGGCAATTTGCTTTGTCTGGTTAAGGAAGACATCACTGAGGAGGTGACATTTGAGTTGAAATAAGTTTTCAGTCATGAGTCGATCCAGGGTTGTGTGTTTCAAAGAGAAGGAATTGTGAGTGCAAATGTCCTAAGGAGAGAGGGGTTAAATCTTACATGAGTTTGTAAATTTTTATAAAGGTTTCATGTTTATTTAAAGTGTAACTGGAAGCCATCAGCAGGATATAAGTAGAGACTGACATAGTCTGATTGTGTTTGTAAATGATCATTCTGACTCTATATAGAAAATGGATTATAGGGAAGCAGGAATGAAATTAGAGAAATCATTCATGAGATGGTTTAATAATCCAGGTGAGAGACAATGATGGTTTAGACTAGCTGGTAGTGGTGGTGATGGAGATGTGCGCGCAGAGTTCAAGGAATCTTGTGAATAGACACGGTAAACCTGACTCTGGGTGATGGGGCCAAAGATGAAAGAGCCAGGGTTAAATTTATCTGTTGGATATTCAGTGACAGCGAGAGAAGGCTTCAGGGAAAATCCCTGTTTCATGAGCAGTCCCAAGTCAACAAAGGACTCAAGGCTAGTTCCTTAAAAACTATCCCTGGCTACAGCACTAATCTCACAGTTTCAGTTTCTGAGTATGATTTCAGTGCAACTTCTACTGGACCACCATGTCTGTTTCTTCCTCCTACTAAATTTAAATTAATCTGAATTTTTCTTTACCAGAAAGGTGATACATGTTCATTCGAGTCTATTTAGAAAACACATATAAGGAAACTAAAGGACATATAATTTATTCCTACATTTTTTTAGCATAAATGTATTTGTTAGCTAGTTGGTTAGTTCTTTTATGAACATGTGCTCATGCTATACTCAGTTTTTTTAACCAGCTTTTCTGCTTTCGTTGTCTTTAAATGTTCTTGTATGCGATCATTTTTATGGCTGCATATTTTCTTATTATATGGACACACCAAAATGTATTTAGAAAAATTCCACTGTTCAGCACTTGGATTTTTTTCAGTATTCCATTGTAACACATAATTCAACAAGCAATATGTTAGCTAAATTTTTATGTACATTTTTATTGCGTTCCTACAAAAAATTCTAGATCTTGAATTGCTTGATTAAAGGATTTGCACGTTTTCAAGGTTTTATATGTGCAGTTGCCACATAGAAAAATTATAGGATTTACATTTTCCATTAGCATTGCAGACAAATGCCTATTTCTTTGTGAGTATGCCAATACTGTGTTGAAGCATTAATTTTTTTTTTCAAATTTGGTAGTTGAGAATGGAGTCCCTTTGCTCAATTGATGATGAAGTTAAAAAAAATTTTTTTTGAGACTTTTTGTCTTTCTTTTATGAATTGCTTGGTCATATCTGTTGCCCAGTTTTTCCTATTGTGATGATGTTTATTGATTTATGTAAGAATTTTTATGTTCAAACATCATTTAAAAACAAATGCTCTGTCATATTGGTTGCAATGGTTTTCCAATTTGTACTGCCCTTTAATATTTTTATATATACAGAAGTTTTATATGTATGTTATATATATTTATTTATATTATATATTAAACATATATAAAACTTTGATGGTCTCTCATATTCGAATAAATAGTAGAAAGACTACTCACCCCAAAGTTAAATAAATATTCAGCGTTTAAAGTGTTTTATTTTTTTACGTTTTAGCTTCTCTAGTGTCTATGGTAGTAAATAGCATGTGGTAGGGATCTAACTTTTTAAATTAATGATTAGTCAGTAGCTTCAAAACAATTATTTTTTGAGTAATATAAATTCCACCTTTTTTATTTATTTATTTTTAAAGGTCTTATTTATTTATTTTTCCCCTCAAAGCCCCAGTAGTGTCATAGCTGCACATCCATCTGGTAGCTGTATGTGGGACGCAGCCTCAGCATGGCCAGAGAAGCGGTGCATCGGTGTGCTCCCGGGATCTGAACCCGGGCCGCCAGCAGCAGAGCGCGGGCGGTTAACCACTAAGCCACGGGGCCGGCCCAATTCCACCTTTTTTAAAGAAGCCATTTAACAATTCAATTTTATGTTAGTTTTTAATAGTCTTGAGCCTTTCATGGGCATTTGATTCCATGTTGATGGCTAATTTATTTAATTTTACTTAGATATGAAACTTTATAATATCTTTTAATATCTAATGAGAGTGGCTCCCTTGTTATTCTTCTTTATCAAAATATTCTTGGTAAGAAACTTTTTTAAATTATTATATTAATAAAGATTATGACATTTACTAATACCCAGTTTGAGAGTGTAGAGAAATAAGTAGATTTTGGAAGACAATTTGACAGTATCTATCAACATTTAAAGGATGCTTATCTTTTGATCCAACATTTCCACTTCTAGGAATTGGTCTTATAGATTTACTCACACATGGTATTCATTACAGCATTGTTTGTAAATGGTAAAAAACCTGGGAATGACCTAAATATCCATTAATAGGGATAGGTTTAATCAGTTGTGGTGCTTGTATATAACAAATATTACATAGATGTTAAAAATAAGTTTAGACTTTTATATACTATTATGGAGAAGTGATCAAGAAATATTTTGAAGTGAAAAAAGTGTGTTTCATAACACTATGCATAGTGTTATCTTATATAAGGAAAAAAGAAAGGAAAAAAGAAAACATAATTTCTTATATATATTTACATAGGTTTAGAAACATTTGGATGAATGTACAAGGAATTTTTAAGAGTGATTATTTTGGGGCTCTGGACTTATATGGGGGAATTGGTGTGCAGGATATTTATTTTCCTTTATTCAGTTTACATTTTTAATAGTAATCATGCTCGTTTGTAGATTAAAAGTACAATAAAATGTTCTCCACTATTTAGCAACTGACAAAAATATAACATTTTTCTTTGAATTTTAAATGTTATAAAGTATTTTTTATTGTGGATCCATTTGCTTGGATATACTTTAATAATCTTTACCCTGGCTGAGATTTTTCTGTAGGGGTTTTATTTTGTGTGTGCTTTATTCTTTCTTTCTCTCTCTTTTTAGCATCATAAATCTATTCAAAACTAAAAACAAAATAGGATAAAATATTGATTCAAAATATTTCTACATTTGGATCTACATTTTCTTAGCAGTTTGCACAAATATGTAGTCCTTTGAAGACAGAAAATTAGCTCCAAGCTCACTGGCACTCTCTCCAGCGTGACCCCTGCCCCAAATCTTGATAATTTCAGTTTTCATATAGATGGCTTTTGACACATTATCTATATGCAAATCTAAATTACCAACTTAGCTCTCTAAGTTTCTTAAATTTCTCTTCTCCGGTGGTTGTGTTCTTTCCTCTTCCTCAGACACTTACTCCCATGGTTTTATCTTAGACCTCTTCTTTGCCAGTAACTGTGATCTACTCGTGATCTCCACTTCATGCATCCTACACCACCTATCTTTCTAGCTCGTTTCATCTCGAGCCCAAACTAGAACAATCCTTTAACCCAACCAGGACTCCAACTCATTGATCTTACCATACTGTCACTGTCCCTCACTTAATGTCCTCTTTCCTTTTATTAAATAGATTAAATTATATGGTCATTCATAGTAATCACTCGTTATATACACATACACAGTTAACAAAGTCTAGACCCCTTCATTTTTTTTGCAATTTTCTGGCAAAATCCCCTTGAAATTATTTCCAGCTCTTCCGTTGCCCCATGCCTGCACTCATGCAGCAGGACACAAGCACAAACGTCAGGTGGGCCTTGGCTGCTGGCCAGCAGTCCTTCCCCAGTTCCCTGGACCACTCACTGTCCCACTTTCCTGGACTTGGATTGCACACCCTCTGTTCTCTCCTCAAACCATCAACACCTCCTACCTCATCTTCACTCTCAGTTGACAACTTTGTTTCCTACATTGCTGAGAAGACTGAAACAATCAGAAGAGATTTTTACCTGCAGACTTCCATCACTACATGTACCTCCCCACCAAGTTCTGCACCCACGTAACCTGACTTCCCACGTGTTACCTTAAATCAGCTACTCCTGCTTCTATCTAAAATAATCCCTGTGTCTGTGCACTAGCTCCTATTCCTTCTTACCTACACAAGGGCATCACTTCAGCAATTTCCCTCTCTCTCCTACATCAGTAATTTTAGCTCTTTACTGTATCAGCATGCAAGCATTTTATTATTGCTCCTATATTAAAAAAAGATTTACTTGCATCATCAACCACTTCTCCATTTCTTTCCTACCCTTTGCAAAAATACTTATGAAAAGTGTTTGCTGTAGTCTCTGTCTCTATTTTTCTCATTCCATTCCCTTTTAAATCTACTTTAGTCAGGTTTTCACTTTATCATTTTACCGAAACAATTTTTGATAGAAATCCAGTGATCTCCAGACTGTCAAATCCAGTGGTCCATTCTCAATCTTCGTCTTAATAGGCCATCCTATTGGACACAGTGCATCACTGCATTCCTCTTGATACACTTCCTTCCCTTAGATTCCAGGACGCACATGATCTTGATTGTCTCCTCTCTCACTGTTTACTCCTTCACAGTTGCTTTGCTCTTTGCTCTGCCTTTCCAAACTTCATTATTTGTGAGTGTCCCTGGTTCGGTCCCTGATTCTCTTTTCTTCTCTATCTTCATCACTTTCTTTTGATCCCATTGGATCTCATGGCTTTAAATGCCATGTAAGTAACGATGACTTCCAAATGTTTACCTCCAGTTTTCTGCTGAACTAAAGACTATGTGTCCAGCTGTTTATTTGACATGTTGAGTTGGATATCTAATAGATATCTCAAAGTTAACATGCCCTAAACTAAATTTCTGAGCTTCTCTCTCCCTGATGCATATGCTGCACCCCTAGTCTTCCTCATCTTACTTGTTAAGGAGGTAACTCCCGTCTTCCTGATCCTAAGGTGAAAACTATAGGATCACCTTTGAGTATTCTTTTTCTCTCATATCCCATATTCCAATGCCTCAGGAATTCCTGTTGATTTCATCTTCAGAATGTATCCAGAATCTGACTATGTCCTGCCACCTCCACTGCTGCTACCCTGGTACCAGCCATCATCAAGTCTTTCTTGGATTTCTGCCTTAGTTTCTTACCTGGACTTACTCTTCTACTTCTCCTCCACACAATATATTCTCAACAGAGCAGACAGAAGCAAGATTATGCCACATCTCTGCTCAAAATCATCTAAGTAATACCCATTTCTCTCAGAGTAAAAACTACCTCATAATTTCCAATAAGACCCTATTTAACCTGACCTCCATTCCATTGTTTCTCTGATCTCATCTCCAATTTCTCTTTCACTTCTTCATTTTTATTGTCTCTTGAGTATTCCAGGAACACTCACATCTTTAGGGCTGATATATTTTCCTGGAAGGCTTTTGCCTCAGATATTTGCATGAATAACTCCCTCACCTGCTTCAAGTCTGTGCTCAAATATTATTTCTAAATGATGCCCACTCTGACTTTCCTATTTAAAATCTCTGCCCCCTCCCTCCACCCCATTCTTCTGATCTCCACACTCTGCTGTGCTTTTTTTTCTTTTTATTCTTTGCTTTAACTCTTCTTTCCTTTCATTTCCTCTCTTCCCTTCTTAGAGCTCTATCACCCTCTTGCACACTGCATAGGTCCTGTCTCCTCCATCGGTAGCATAAGCTCCAAATGGGCAGAGACTATTATCTGTTTGGTGCACAGATGTATCTCACGAGCTTAGAATGGCTCCTTACTTATAGAAGGGACTAAAATAATATTTGTTGAAAAAATGAACAAGTCTTAGAAATTCAAATTGTATTCCTTTAAGCATGTGAAAGGGTACCATGTTTTTTCTTGCACTTTTATTGGGCTGATTCACACTTACAAATGCCCAGAAAAATCTGCCTGATTTTTCACTCAGTATTTATGCCAAGTAGAGTGAAATGTGTATTCATGTTATAAAATCAGGCCTTCCGGGAGAGTAAACATATTACAAATACTGACTGATGACCTATTCCTGATTTATATAGCATTAATATGTTTCTCAAGGGGCTTTATTCTCTGTTTGTCATTGTTCTGCATTGGGAGCTCCTCAAAGTCAGGAACTTGGTCTTCCTATCTGTCTCTCAAGCACCTAGCCCAGTGCCCGGCACATAAGAAGTTTTCGAAACATACTAGTTTAATCATTGAATGAAAACGCACAAACTTTAATATTGATCCAATGTATGCTGTATGTCCTGAGCTTTGTCTATGTGGATTCCTTTAATTTTTACAACAATACTGAGGAGGGAAGTATAAATCTCATTTTTAAAGATGTGTTAAAGCTGGTGTTTGACCCAGAACTCCATGCTCTCTCAACTATTGCAGCATCTTCACTGTCTAATCTCTGGTGACCATATCATAGAAAGTTAAATCTTCTCCCTTGTTTAGAGATGACTAGAAGTAATGTTTGCAGTGCCACATTTCTTGGGAATGTTCTGTTTTTGTTATCAGTTGGAAGCAAATCTTTGGCTTTGTAATTAATTTTATTTTGCTATTCAATTAAGTTGGAAAAATTGACTTTATATTTTGTGTTTTTAATTCCTTAACTGTTATAAAATTATTTACTAACTTAATTTATATAAACCATCAGGATTATTTTCCAGTTTTATTGAGATATAATTGATATATAACATTGTAAGTTTAAGGTGTACAACCTGTTGATTTGATGCACTTATATATTGCAAAATGATTACTACTGTAGTGTTATTAACACTTCCATCATGTCACAAAATTACCATTACTTTTTGTGGTGAGAACATTTAAGATATACTCCCTTAACAACTTTTGACTACATAATACATTATTGTTAACTGTAATCACAATGCTGTGCATTAGGTCCTCAGAACTTATTCATCTTCTAAAAGAAAGTTTACACCCTCTGACCAACATCTCCCCATTTCCCCCACCTCCCAGGCCCTGGTGACCACCATTCTACTCTGTTTCTAAGAGTTTAGCTTTTTTAGATTCCACATATATGTGATATCATGCAGTATTTGTCTTTCTCTGTCTGACTTATTCACTTAGCATAATTCCCCAAGCCATCCATGTTGTTGTAAATGGCAGGATTTCCTTCTTTATCATGGCTGAATAATATTCCATTGTATTTATATATATACCACATCTCCTTTATCCATTTATCCATTGATGGACACTTAGGTTGCTTCCATGTCTTGGTGATTGTGAATAATGCTGCAATAAATAGGGAAATGCAGATATTTCTACAATATCCTGTGTTCATTTCCTTTGGATATATACCCAGAAGTGGGATTGCTGGATCATGTGATAGTTCTACTTTTAGTTACTTGAGGAACCACCACACTATTTTTCATAGTGGCTGTACCAAGTTACATTCTCATCAACGGTGCACAAGGGTTCCCTTTCTCCACATCTTGGCCTACACTTGTTATGTCTTGTCTTTTTGATGGTAGCCATTCTAACAGGTGTGAGGTGATATCTCTTTATGGTTTTGAGTTTCATTTCCCTGATGATCGGTGATGTCAAGCACCTTTTCATGTATCTGTTGACCATTGAATGTCTTCTTTGGAAAAATTTCTATTCATATCCTTTGCGCATTTTTTAATCGAATTTTTTTTTTGTTATTGAGTTGGATGAGTTCTTTATATATTTTGCATATTAATCCCTTATCTAATGTATGGTTTGCAAATATTTTCTCCCATTCCGTAGGTTGCCTTTACATTTTGTTGATTGTTTCTTTTGCTGTGCGGAAGCTTTTTAGTTTGATGTAGTCCCATTTATTAATTTTTGCTTTTGTTGCTTATGCTTTTGGTGTCAGATCCAAAAAATTTTGTCAAGACCAATGTCAAGAAAAGTTTTCCCTACGTTTTCTTGTAGGAATTTTACAGTTTCAGGTATTATGTTGAAGTTTTTAATGCATTTCAAGTTAATTTTGTGTATGGTGTAAGATAGGGGTCCAATTTCATTTTTCTGCATGTGATTATCCAGTTTCCCCAAGACTATTTATTGAAAAGACTATCCTTTTCCTATTGAGTATTCTTGGATCCCTTGTCAAATGTTAGTTGACCATGTATGTCAGAGTTTATTTCTGGCCTCTCAATTCTGTTCCAGTGGTCTATGTGTCTGTTTTTGTGCCAGTACCATACTGTTTTGATCCCCATAGCTTTGTGGTATAGTTTGAAATCAGGAGATATGATTCCTCCAGCTTCGTTCTTTCTCAGGATTGCTTTGGCTATTCAGAGTCTTTAGTGATTCCATACAAATTTCAGGATTGTTTATTCTATTTCTGTGAAAAATGCCATTGGAATTTTGGGAGGAATTACATTGAATCTATAGATGCCTTTGGGTAGTATGAATATTTTAACAAAATTAATTTTTCCAATTTGTGAGCGTGACGTATCTTTCCATTTGTGTCCCCTTCAGTTTCTTTCATCAAAGTCTTGTGGTTTTCAGTGTACAGGTCTTTCACCTCCTTGGTTAAATTTATTCTTATGTATGTTATTGTTTTCTGTGCTATTGTAAGTGATATTGTCTTCTCTATTTTATTTTTCAAATATTTTGTTGTTAGAGTATAGAATTGCTACTGATTTCTGTATGTCAGTTCTGTACGCTACAACTTTACTGAATTTGTAGATTACTTCCAACAGCTTGTTGGTTGAGTCTCTAGGATTTTCTCTATATAAGATCCTATCATTTGGGAACAAAGACAGTTTTACTTCCTTTTTTCTGATTTGGATGCCTTTTATTTCTTTGTATTGTCTGATTGCTCTGGCTAGGACTTCCAGTACTATATTGAACAAGAGTAGTGAGAATGGGCATCCTTGTCTTGTTCCTGATCTTAGAGGAAAAGTTTTCAGTCTTTCACCATTAAGTATGATGTTAGCTGTGGGTTTGTTCTATGTGGCTTTTATTATGTTGAGGTATATTCCTTCTATACCCCATTTCTTGAGGATTTTTGTCAAGAAAAGATTTGTATTTTGTCAATACTTTTTCTATATCTATAGAGATGATCATATGATTTTTATCTTTTGTTCTATTAACATGGTGTATCGCATTATTGATTTGCATATGTTGAACCATCCTTGCTTCCCTGGGATCAGTCTTGCTTGATCATGGTCTTTGATCTCTTTTTGTGCTGTTGAATTTGGTTTGCTAATATTTTGTTGACAACTTTTGCATCTATATTCTTTAGGCATATTGGTCTGTAGTTTTTTTTTCTCATAGTGTCCTTATCTGACTTTGTTATCAGAGTACTGCTGGCTTTGTAAAATGAGTTTGAGAGTTTTTTCTCCCCTTCAGTTTTTTGGAAGACTTTGAGAAGGATTGGATTCTTCTTTAGACGTTTGATAAAATTCACCAGTGGAACCATATGACCCTGGGCTTTTCTTTGTTGGAAGGTTCCTTTTTTTTTTTTTTCTTTTTAGTGAGGAAGATTAGCCCTGAGATAACGTCTGTTGCCAATCCTCCTCTTTTTGCTGAGGAAGATTGGCCATGGGCTAACATCTGTGCCCATCTTCCTCTACTTTATATGTGGGACACCTGCCACAGCATGGCTTGATAAGCAGTACGTAGGTCTGCACCTGGAATCCAAACCTGTGAACCCTGGGCTGCCAAAGCAGAGCATGAGAGCTTAACTGCTATGCCACCAGGCCAGCCCTTGTTAAGAGGTTTTTGATTACTGATTCAGTTTCCTTACTTGATAGTGGTTTGTTCAGGTTTTCTATTTCTTCATGGTTCAGTCTTGGTAGTTGTATGTTTCTAAGAATTTATTAATTTCTCCTAGGTTATCCAATTTGTTGGCATGTTATTATTCACAATAGTCTCTCATGATCCTATGTATTTCTGTAGTGTCAACTGTAATGTCTCCCCTTTCATTTCTGATTTTATTTATTTATTTATTTATTTATTTATATTTATTTCTTCACCTCTGAATCTTCTCCCTTTTTTTCTTAGTCTAGCTAAAGAGTTTGTCAGTTTTGTTTACCATTTCAAAAAACTAGTTCTTAGTTTCATTGATCTTTTCTACTGTTTTTCTGGTCTTCATTTCATTTATTTCTGCTCTGCTCTTTGTTGTTTCCTTCTGTCTGGTAACTTTGGGCTTAGATTGTGCTGCTTTGTCTAGTTCCTTGAGGTATAAGTTAGGTTGTTTACTTGAGATCTTTCTTTTTTAAATACAGGCATTTATCACTATAAATTGCCTTCTTAGAACCACTTTTCCCACACCCCATAAGTTTTGGTATGTTGTGTTTCCATTTTCATTTGTTTCAAGGTATTTTTTGATTTATTCTTTGATTTACTGGTTGTTCAGAAGTCTGCTGTTTAATTTCCAATATTTGAAAAATTTGCAGCTTTCCTCCTGTTTTTGATTTCTAGTTTCACTGCATTGTGGTTGGAAAAGATACTTGGTATAATTTCAGTCTTCTTAAATTTGCTGACTTGTTTTGTGGCCTATCATATAATCTATCCTGGAGAATGTTCTGTGCACACTTAGAAAGAATGTATGTATTCTGCTGCTGTTGGGTAAAATGTTCTATATATATAGATATATGTCTGTTAGGTCCATTTGGATTAAAGTATGGTTCAAATCCAGTGTTTTCTTGTTGATTTTCTGTCTGGATGATCTATCTTTCATTGAACTGGGATATCGATATCCTCTACTATTACTGTATAGTCTATTTCTCCCTTCAGATCTGTTAGTATTTGCTTAATATATTCAGGTACTCCAATGTTAGATGTGTATATGTTATGATTGTTATATCTTCTTGATGAATTGACCTCTTTATCATTATATAATGACCTTACTACTGTTTTTGGCTTGCAGTCTATTTTGTCTGATATAAGTTCAGTGCTACCCCTGCTCTTTTTTTTGATTCATGGAATATCTTTTTCCATCTGTTTACTTTGAGCCTATGTGTGTCCTTAAAGCTGAAGTGAGTTTTTTGTAGGTGGCATATAGTTTGGTCTTATTTTTTTTTAATACATTCAGCAAGTCTATGCCTTTTGTTTGTAGAATTCATCTATTTACATTTAGAGTAATTATCGATAGGTAGGACTTACTAATGCCAACTTATTGTTTTCTGGCTCTTTTGAAGTTCCCTGTTCCTTTCTTCCTCTCCTGCTGCCTTCCTTTGTGAATTGGTGATTTTTCCATAGTGGTGATATGCTGTGATTCCCTTTTCTTTAACTCGTGTGAATCTACTACAGGTTTTTGCTTTGTGGTTACCATGAAGCTTGCATAAAATGTCTTATGTTTATAATGGTCGATTTTAAGTCAACAACAACTTAACTTCAAACGTATACAAAAACTCAACTCTTTTACTCCCCTCTTTTATGTTTTTAATGTCACAATCTACCTCTTTTTATATTATGTATTCATTAACAAACTATAGTAGCTATAGTTATTTTTAATACCCTTGTCCTTTAACCTTTATATTATAGTTCAGTGGTTAACATACCACCATATTACAGTATTAGAGTATTCTGAACTTGACTCTACATTTACCTTTACCAGTGTGTTGTATATTTTCTTATGTTTTCATGTTACTAATTAGCATCCTTTCATTTCAGATTAAAGAACTCCTTTCAGTATTTCTTATAAGGCAGGTCTAGTGGTGATGAACTACCTGAGCTTTTGTTTGTCTGGGAAAGTCTTTATTTCTCCTTTATTTCTGAAGGATAACTCTGCTGAATAGAGTATTCTTGATTGGAACTTTTTTTCTTTCAGCACTTTGAATATATCATCTCACTCTATCCTGGCCTGTAAGGTTTCTGCTGAGAAATCCACTGATTGCCTAGTGGGGGTTTCTTTGTAGGATACAATCTTCTTTTCTCTTGCTGCTTTTAGTATTCTGTCCTTGTCTTTGATTTTTGATAGTTTTATTATAATGTGTCTTGGAGAAGATCATTTTGAATTGAAATTATGAGGTGACCTATTAGCTTCATGAACTTGGATGTCCAAATCTCTCCCTGGATTTAGGAAGTTCTCAGCCATTATTTCTTTAAATAAGCTTTCTGACCCCTTCTCTCTCTCTTCTTCCTCTGGAACTCCAATAATTCACACATGTTTCTTTTTACAGAAGAAAGCCTATTGATCGCATAAGCTTTCTTCACTCTTTCATTCTCTTTTCTTTATTCTCTTCTAATTGGGTAATTTCAAGGTTCCTATCTTCTAACTCACAGATTCTTTCTTCTGTTTGGTCTATTCTGCTGTTGATACTCTCTACTGCATTTTTTTCATTTCATTTCATTGAATTCTTCAGCTGCAGAATTTCTCTTTGGTTCTTTTTGTGTACTTCCTAGCCATCTACCAAAGCTCCCTTTTGCTGCTGCCCTCAGAAGCCTGCACAGGGAGCTAGCTACAGAGTTGAGGTGGTGTGTGGGTGAGGTACTGAGGCCAGTTGCAGGGACCCATGGGTGATGCTTTCCTGGTGGCTCATGGGCAGACTTCCTGATAGAATTTACAATGCAATCATCAGGAACCATGTCACTTTAATGCCCTCTGATAATTTTATCTGCCACTCCCCCCATATCCTCCCTCTTCTCAGTCATGGAGCTTCCAATTTAGTAATCTAGATTCTTCAAGAGAGAAATGAGTCTCTTTGACAGCATCTCACACACTTGGGGAAGCCAAGCACTCACTCACCCATTCTCCCTTTCCCCCACAGGAGAAATCACGGCTGAGAAGTTCTCAATTAGCTCTAAGCCACCTGGGGGGAAGGGCGGTGTGGGCAAAGTCAAACTGTTCCTCTTATCCATTCAAAATGCATCTCAACTCATATTTTTTTCCACTACCAAAGTGCTGGAAATCTCCTCTGGAAACCTGGACTTCCACAAATATTCTCTTGTCCTTGGAAGACTGCCGATGTTAGTGTTCTCCAGGTGTTCTCAGACTGTAGCTGAGAGGGGCTGGAACTAATTCACCGGCTTCTGCAGGGACCACAGCTGGTACCGAGTTCTGTCTGCCTATTACCTGATGCATAGGTGTGTGAGACTGCTCCTAAGTCCCTTGGCATATGGTACTGGATCCCACAGCTCCTGTAGAGGCACTTTTGTTTGTAGATGGATTCCAAATTTGTGTTGTTGGGGTGGGAGAGAAATGTGAAGGACATCTTATGCCACCATGATGTTGATGTCATTTCACTAAACCACTAGGATTTAATTGAAATTACTCTGTTTAGCTCTCCTAAAGAGTCTTCATGTATGTCTTCTAAATCTCAGCTTAGACATTTTTCCTTGTTAAATGCCTGATGTCTTTATTACTTTATTATAGAAAGTTCTATCTAACATAAACATGCCAACTCTCTATTAGAAAATGTATTGCTTTCCACTTGATCATATACTGAAAAAAATTCCACTGAATATATTTCTGTCCTCAATAGATTCCATGGTTCCAGTGAAAAATTTTTTATAATACCTAGTGTTTCAGAAAATATATGTGAACTTTTGTCCTAATTAGATCTAACTCAAATGTCACTTCCTTTGTAGTACTCTCTCTGATGTTTTCATATGCAATGTCATGTTTTCCTCTGTACTTCCATTGCATTGTGCAGCTATCTCTACACTTGTCATAATATGTACTAGCCAGATATATGTTCACCTGGGTCATCTCTCATGTGAAATTGTGCACTATGTAAAGATAGACATTGTGTCTTATAGTTCTGCCAGGCTACCCAGTACCTACATATACTGCCTTCCATAAAAGACAATCAATATGTCTGCTGAGCTCTAATCATTTAAAACTTCAATCAGGATACTATTTGAAATTTCTTACTTTCACAACATGACTGTGTCCTAGTTCAAGTGACTTGTTAAAATAGCTCTCAGTATTTTTCTTTGATATAACTGCGTTAAATAGCTTTTCAATTTAGTGTTTTAGCAGATGATCTGGTAATTTGTAAAAGAGTTTGGCTGTAGTATATAGAAGATTTTAAGAGAAAACTTAAATAACAAGTATGATTGTGGAGATGTTCCTCTTTCTCTCTGTCTGTCTCACATACATATACACATCCACACCCACATCACACACACACACACACACACACACACACACAAATACCCACAATCTATCCCCTCCAATCATTATTATCTATCTTCAAAAACGTAACCTAAAAAATAAAATGACCTAGTTTCTGTAGGAAGTAGTGAAATGTAGATTGGAATACTCTTCTGATATTATGATAGCAGGAGATGTGTATTTTGTAGGATATTTCAAATCCTTAATTGCAGAATTATTTGAGACAGCACCTTACTCAGCCAGTAAGTTTAATTTCTGATTCCATGTAGATCATTTTGCTTGAGCTTCTGGTTTCTCAGATTCCTGAACTTGTTAACTCTTCAAAAAAAACTTTCAGCTCACTATTAAAGACCAGAAAGAGTTATAAATGGAAAAAAATTATTTAATAAGTCAATATAATACATTTTACAACTCCAAATATTCTGAGAAGATATGAGTTGATTTTGGCTATATCACAGTATATACTATCTTAGTTTTTGTGACAATGTTTCTAGCAAATGAAGGGAAATGAAGTTTTATGAGCTAGTGTTCTTTACAGCAAGTAACAGAAACAGACTAAGGAAAATGTTAGCAAAAACAAAAAAAAACATATTGACAGAGTAGAGGGTAAACATGGTGTCAGGAATGACATGTACTGGGATGTTCCAATATACAGATGGTAAGAACCAATGGAACATTAGTGATTCTGGAAGGGAATGACAGAAAACAAAACAAGCTATAACAATAATACAATAAAAAAGTCAATGAGAGGTATATTTTTACATTTATGTAACACTTTGTCTCAGGAATTTTATGTAAAGTGCTGCATATATTGTTATGTTGGGTGTCTTCCAGCCCAGTGATTCTGTTACCTTGCATGGCATAAAGTTCTCCATGCCCTCATAGCTTAGCGGGTGAGAATTGTTCTGAGAAGCCTTAATTTTTCCTTGGACTAGCCACTGGTAACTCTATGAGACTGAATAGAAAGAATAACTTCTCAATCGCATTTCTTTTGAGTTATAATGTAAATTAATATGTGTCAACTTTACACATAGGGGTTCCTGGGAGAAAAGGGACAGATTAAAAGAAGAGACGACTTGAAGAGTACGTGGATTTTAGTGTGTGATTTTCAGTTTGTAAACTAAGAACTTATATAGCCTTTTATGGTAGGCAGTATAATGGCCCCAAAGATGTCCATGCCCTAATCCCTGGACCCTGTGAATGTTACCTTATATGCAAAAGAGACTGCAGATGTGATTAAGTTAAGGATCTTGAGATGGGGAGATTATCCTGAATTATGTTGATGGGCCCTAAATATAATCACAAGCGTTCTTATAAGAGGGAGGCAGAGAGAGATTTGAGTACAGAACAAGTAGGAGATGTGAATATAGAAGCAAGAGGTTGGAATAATGTGAGGAAGGGTTCACAGACCAAGGAACATAGGTGGCCTCCAGGAGCTAGAAAAGGCTTGAAAACATATTCTACCTTAAAGCCTGTGGAGGAAGTGTGACCCTCCCAACACCTTGGTGTCAGCCCAGAAAAACTCATTTCTGACTTCTGACATCCAGAACTGTAAAGGAATAAATTTGTGTTGTTTGAAGCCATCAAGTTTGTAGTGATTTGTTATAGCAGCCATAGGAAACTAATACACTTTGTTATTAACTATGAAATGACTAGGGCATTCAGTATATTACAGTCCTTAATGGCAATGACTTGTATTTTTTCTATGTCATTCAATTTTTGATGATTTAAAGGAAGGGAATATATCAAATATTACCAGTGAGCATCTGTTATTTATTCTTTAAGAGCTAATTTTAGAAGCATGTTGTCAACTTTATAGTCAAAGGAAGAAGACTGATTTTCAACTTTGTTGATGGCTATCAAGTGAACTGAAGGCATAGGGTGAGTTATTCATATTCAACTCATATTTCTTATCGTTGCCAAGAAATATATTTGGGGCGTTTGTGGTTTGGAGTGGCAAATAAACGTGGTAATGAAAGGTCATAGTCACGCTTCTAAACAAAAAAGATGGTTTACAAAATGATGATGGAATAGTAGCTGTGCTGGATACAAATCATTTGTTCCTCTATTCTTCTACACCATGCTCTGAGACCTAGGAGGGTTTTGGTTGGTACTGTTTCAGGAGGCACTCTTTGCCTATGGCTTCCAGCAGAGATTAGAAGGTTGGAAGAGAGTGAAGTTAGGGTATTTATCCCTCAGATCCCTCCCTGCCAGATTGCTATGGTAGAATGTGAAGGCCATAGCTCCTTCCAAGAGGTCCCTACTCCCTCTAATTGCAGTAATCATTTCTTCCTCTTCCTACTGCCGCTAGCCCTGGTACCGTGGCTTTGTTTATCCCCTTAATCTTAACTAACACATTTTTGTGAATATTCTTTTTTTAAAATATCTTCAATTAAATTCTCTGTGTTGTCTGTTTTTCTACCAAGAATATTTACTAAAATACAGATACTACTGAAACAATTCACACAAATCAGATTATTTGGTCCTCACAATGACCTTGTGAGTTAGGTACTATTATGACCACGTTTAAAATATGAGGATAATGAAAATCATAGTGCTTAGATAACTTGATAGTCACATAGCTGAGAATTGTCTAAGCCACGATGGAATCCAGGGAGTTTGTCTCCAGAGCTGAGCTTAGATATGGTGGTAAATTAATTAATATGCTTTTAAAGATAATCTCTGTTTTTGGTGTCTATATAAATCCCATAGACAAGACCGAAATACAGAAAAAAAACAGAATAAGTAGAAACGAGTCAGAAAAATTTAGTTCATAGGTAATGAAACTAAACGCAGGGGCCAGCCCGGTGGTGTAGCAGTTAAGTTCCCCTGCTTCGCTTCAGCGGCCTGGGGTTCGCTGGTTTGGATTCTGGGTACGGACCAACTCACCGCTCATCAAGCCATGCTGAGGTGGTGTCCCACGTACAGCAACTAGAAGGATGTACAACTATGACACACAACTATCTACTGGGGCTTTAGGGAGAAAAAAGGAAAAAAGGAGGAAGATTGGCCACAGATCTTAGCTCAGGGCCAATCTTCCTCAAAAAAAAAAAAAAACCTAAACTAAACACAGAAGACGTGGAGATCTGGATTTGGAAATAGTCTATATGTGCATTCTGCATGTGTGAATACTTCAGGATGTTATTTAGTATCTTAATTCTTATGAAAAATGAAAATGCGAGGGACAGCATTTTCTTCAATAAACAAAGATGACCTATTATTAATATAAATACATCATATAAATTAATTGAAATAATCTGCTGTCTGTGATCATTTTTTCGGTGATCAAAAACAGATGAATTAAAGATGAAAAAAATACTACTTAAATCCCTAAAAATTTGTAATGTAAAATCAATAAAGGCATTTTACTAATTATCTCCCAGAAAATGCACATTCATTGTCTTTTTTAATTTTAAAAAAGCATTATGCAATTAAAACAAAAAGATGAAAATTTTATTTACTGGGAAATTCTTGCTGATCTTCACATAGGGGTGTGACAAAAATGACATCAGAATTTATTGTTATTCCAGCTATAGAAAGTGGAAGGGTAGATGACAATTTTAAACACCTCAGTGTTTCCTGCGTGCCCTTCCTTAGCTTTATATTCAGAATTCTCTTCCCACTCACATTTCTGGTAGTAACAAAATCTTTTTTCCATGAAGTTTATGAAATTCTTCATGACATGACATAGGCTTTGACAGTGCTGCTTTGACAGTGCCATTTTGATCTGCATAATACCTAGCAGATGGATTTGTCATAGTGTCACTGACAGGCATCTTATAGCCTAAACCAAGGGTCAGCAAACTATGGCCTTTTATAGCCTCCTTTGTTTAAAATAGTTGGGAAATTGAGAGGAAGGCAAAAGGGGTGATTAGGCGCATGTGTATGACGATGGATGCTAATTAGTCTTTGGGTGGTGAACATGATGTAATTTACACAGAAATCGAAATATAATGATGTACACCTGAAATTTAAATAATGTTATAAACCAATGTTACCACAATAAAAAACAAATAAATAAATAAAATAGTTGGAAAATGAAGAATATTTCATGACATATAAAAACGGTATGAAATTTGAAGTTTAGTGTCCATAAATAAAGTTTTATTGTAACACCCATGTTCATTTCTTTATGTATTGTCCATGGCGGTTTTCATTGCTATGAGTGGCATAGTTGCGACAGAGACCATAAGGCCCACAAAGCCTAAAATTTTTACTAAATGGCCCTTATAAAATCTGAGTTGCAGGCATCTGGTCTGTATACTCACATTGCATTACAACTGCAAAGTATGGGTGTTTGACAGTATTTAAACTTCTGGCTGAATGATCCTATACAGTGAAATGTATAGGTGTATCTCCATTACAGTTGGAGCCTATTAATTTTACCATTTTTCCAGTAGATTCTTTTAGCTTTTCTAGGTGTATAATTTTGTCTGTTAATAATTATTGTAATTATATCTACTCTTTTCCAATTAATCAGTTTCCTCTACTTACTTATAATCAGTGTTTTCTCCTAATTTCATTAGCAGATTTTCCTGGAAAAAATTAATAGTGAAAATTTCTAGCTTTTTTCTTACTTTGATATAAATATTTATAATGTTTCATCACTAAATATATTTACACCAGTATCCATAGTGATGTAATTGTATTGATGTAAATTTGATTTGACACAGATAGGCTTTATCATGTAAGGAGATTTCTTTTATTTCTCTTCACAAAGAGCATTTATAATAATTTACAAATAAATATGAGACTTACCAAATACCTTTTTAGCATCTGGGTATAGTTCATATTCTTTATTGATCCATTGACACAATGTGTTTCATTAATATATTTTCTTCTAGTATTGTATCATTTTTGCATTTCTATTTTAGACATTTTTGGTGCATTATTTTATTAAGTTGCTAATGAATTTTAAAATTTTTATATCTAAATTCATTAGTGGCATTGGTTGTAGATTCCATTTTTGGTAAAGTTTTACTGTCAAATTTATATTTGTTTCTGAAAAATCTTTTGAGTAATTTTCTATGCTTCGGGTCAGTTTAAAAAATGTGGAAATAAAGTGTTTCTACATAACGTCAATATTTATTTTCTAGAAGACATCAAGAACTCATCCATAAAGCAACACTTTATTGTTATTTTAAAGTAGCTTTACATGTTTTACAATTCATTTCCTTATAATTTTTCTGGTCAAGTTTTCTACTTTCATTTTGACAATTTCATTTTTATACGTGTTATCCATTTAATATAGACTTTCAAAGATTTATAAATTTTAAAATAAGTTTCATAAGTTTAATGTATTGTGGTCAAAGAATGTTGAGTTAGGTCTACAAATTCTACCTTCTAGAGTTTATTGAGGCAGGAGTTTGTTTAATTGCTTGTTTGCTTGCTGCTTTGCTGCTGTGTAATTGATTAGTTTTAGAAATTATAAAAGAAAGTTTTCTCTGGATAGTTTTCTCTGGATAGTACAAAGTTTGGTACATACTTATTAAAATAACTGTAATAATTATCTTATTTACATCTTCAATTCTTTTACTTTGTTTTCATACTTGATCTCTCAAAAACTGAGAAATGAATTTTTGTTTTCTACAATTGTGTTGAATTTCTAATAGCTTTACATAATAATGCACTACTATTAATTTTATAAATTTATGACTAGTATATCTTGATTGGAAGATTTACCTTTAGAAATATAAAATTACCTTATTTATCCATTTATTTTTGCCTAGAAATATATTTTGTCTCAAATAACATTGCAAAACCTACATTTTTGTTTGTATTTGCCTGATATATATTTGCCCATCTTTTATTTTTAATTTTTGCAATTTTTTCCATGCTTCTTTTAAATAAACAGCACCTGTTCAGCTTTTGCTTTGTGATCTAATTTGGTACTTTTTGTTATTTAATGTGAATAAACTAATTCTCGATTTATTATCATAAATGTTAGGGGTATATTCAGTCTTATGATAATTTGTTTTGTGGTTTCTACTTTTATTCTTTATTATTTTTCCTGGTTTTCTTGTTGGACTATATCAACTATAGTTTTTTTCTTCTTTCTCTTTTCTCCCTCTGCTTTTTCTAGTTATTTGAAATGCATATATAGCCTCCTTCCATTATATTTTTAAAAAGTGTCAGCATCATATATGAAACAGTATCTATTAAGTATCTTCATATAAGATAAAAATATTAATTTTTTTTCATTCCCTGTACCATTATTTCCTAGTTTTTAAAAAAATATATAGTTTGGTATTTCATACTAATTTGAAGAAATGTTCTTCATAAGTGTACTGTTTTATAACTATTTTGACAACAATGATTTACATATAGCCCTATGGTTTAACTCTGTGTCCTAACTGAGAGTTCTTTTATGTTACAATTTCTCCATTTTTTCTACCATCTTCTGTAGAGCTGAAGTTACCTTAGAATCATCTTTTGGTAAAAGATAGATTGATGAGATATTTTTTTACCTGTTGATATATGAGAATGTTTCTCTAATGCCCTTATATAAGAATGACAATTTCATTTGGTATACACATATTTTTCTCTGAAATATCACGTTCTTTTATTCTCTGAAATCTAATATGAGGAAGATAAGACGCAGCCAGAGTTTTGCTTGTGTTTTTCCCTCCTTGGAAACTAACCATTTCTCCCTACCAGAAATTTGACGGATTTGTATCATTATCTTTTAACCTTTTCTAACTTAACAGAATATGTCTAAATTTATTAGTTTACGTGTTATTTGCTGATCCTTTTGATTTACACATCTTTTGATATAAAGATTCTATTCTTTCTTGAGATTAGAAATTGTTGCAACTACTACGTTTGCTTTAGTTTCTCCTTCCGAAATTACTATTTTTAATTGTAGCATCTTCTGCGCTTTTGCCTCATACATTTTTTATATTTTTAATAATTGTTTCTGTCTCATTTTCTTTTTCCTGTTAGATCTGTGGAAACTCCTTGAGTTTGTCTTCTACTTAATGGATTTGATTTTTCTGCATTTTCAGATCTCTCTTTACGCTTTATATTGTACTTATGGATTTAGCTATTTTTTGAAGTATCCTTGCAGTCTCCAATTGGACTCTCTTCCTGTCACCTTTACTGTCATATTTAAAATGTCTTCTTAATCAGAGTATATTTCAACATTAATGTGTCCTCTTCTGCTTCTTGTACTAATGCTATTTCATAAGGAGGTAGCCATATTTATTGTTAAGAACATGCCACTAATTTCAACAATAACACCTTTTTATATGTCTGGTGATTTTTCTCTGCTTACTTATCCTTACAGAGAAAACTCTATGCTGTATAACATTGGGGTTTGAGCTGGTTCTATCAAGTATTGTTGGTTTCCAGTAAACATCTAAAAATCTTTTAGGCAGAAGAGAAAGCTTTAAATTCCTAGTTGTTATAACATAGCCAGTTCAAAGGTCCAGTGGCCTAAGGAAAATAAGAGCTAATCACAGCAGGGACTGTGTAGGTTCAGCAGCCAAGACCGAATCTTGGAAGTGAGGCATTATTTCCTGAGCTCAGTTGTCTTCATGGGGAGCAGTATTCCTGTTCTTTGTCTGGCACGGTGTCTGCACCTGTTGTAAGCTGGGCATAGACTTTGGCATTTGGTGAACATCTCAGAAATATTGGTGAAATCTACAGCGTCCTCCGACTGCTGCAAAACTGCCTCTTCCTCCACCCCATGCTGTGGGATCCAGTTGTGATTATGCTGTTCTACAGGCACATCTTTCGTTTATTTCTGAATTAAACTGATTTTCTTTATGCCTGCAGTCTTGCATATATTTGGCTTTCCTTCAGTCTGCTCCTGCTGGACTATATCTAGAAAAAGACACTTACGGCATGTGCACATCTCTTCCTGGTTTCCAGCCGTGGTGCACATTTTCCCTCCTCGACTCATTTCAGAGCGTGCGCTGCTCTTTTCACTTGCCTCTGGCAGATGAGAGGGTGGTGAATTGGAAGGAGAGGGATTAGATATCTGTGATCGAGAGACTTTTTTACCCAAAAGTAAATGCCTTGAATCCTAAGATTATTCATGAATAAAGGAAAGAGTTGTAAAAGAAGTGTTCACTGACTCTGATAAATATGTATTTTTATTTACTTAATAGAAAACAATTTCCATTTTTATCTTTTAGTTCAAGTAACTTTTGTTCCCTTTCTTTTTAAAAATCGGATAGCTTTTTCTTTTCTTTAGAGATAACAAGTTATTACCAGTGAAAAGAGGACTGGACTAGGAGTCAGAAAAACAGAGCTGTGGTCCCAGATCGGACAACACCTATGCTCTTAAATTCTGTAAGCTTTATCACCATTAAAATGAAAGAAATGGACTACATTCTTTCCAAAGGGCCTTCTGGCTCTGTATTTCCTCTAGTCCATATTAATAGAACCATTGCTAATGATACCCATGTCTAAAAAGCTATAAAGTAGATCAACAAGGTTGGACGAGGTTATTTCCTTGTTTAGAAGACAAGAGGTTGCTCAACACTCCAGTTCTGGATTGCTAGGAAAACAGAGAAGTTATACAGTAGGTAACCAGTGTGCTGTTAAATGGTTTATCCTTGACTTTGCCCTGTTAACTTTCTCTGTCCTGTTAATTAAGTATCATCTGCGGAAATAAAATATACTGAACTACCTCAAGTGGGGGTACACCTGTGAGATGAAAATGATTCCGGGAATGCCCCAAGTGGAACTTTTTTGCTGCAAATTATCTCTAACAGAGAATATTGCTGTGGTTCTACTACGTCCTCTCCTACCTTGTCTGAGCACCCATCGCCTTAGTCACTTGGCGTCACTGCGTAGGATGTTGAATGTGCTTCAGTTGTTCAAAAAAGAGAAAAGGGATGATCTTTCGGTCTTACTAAAGTGTTGATTTGTAATAAATAGTGATTTACCATGACTGTTACTGTTTCTCTGGGTATTTCTTAATCTGTACAATGAAAAATGGCTTTTGAGGGGCCAGCCCAGTGCCATAGTGGTTAAGTGCGCGTGCTCCGCTGCTGGTGGCCCAGGTTCAGACCCGGGGCGCGCACCGTCGCACCGCTTATCAAACCATGCTGTGGCGGCGTCCCACGTAAAGTGGAGGAAGATGGGCATGGATGTTAGCCCAGGGCCAGTCTTCCTCAGCAAAAAGAGGAGGATTGGCATGGATCTTAGCTCAGGGCTGATCTTTCTCACACATACACAAAAAAAGTGGCTTTCGAGTAGTTTGGTTATCTCTCAAATGAAGTGGCCTCTATTTTTTTTAACTGATAATTAATGAAAATATTGCAAGTGAAAAAGAAAGTTGCGATACAAAGTCTTAAAGCCGACTTATGTTTTATCCAGAGATCTATCCTGCCTGGAAATGGTAAAAGGATACACCCTCTGGTTCATAAAATACCAAGGTCCAGATGTTCTGCTCTTCTGTGTTTGCATGTTTCAGGCCCATCTCTAATACTGATTAACATGCTTTTCCACTCTATACCTTAGTGTTGAGGCTGACTTTTGCTGAATTTTTAAATATTTGTGGCTTGTTTTTCATTATGGACCTCTTTGGTCAGGCTGTAATTTAACTTTCCTTTGAACAAAAATTTCATTCGCTTTTTTTTCTTTAATTTATTTTATTGAGGTCATATTGGCTTATAACATTGTGTAAATTTCCAGCGTACATTATTTTAGATCATTTTCTATGTAGACTGCATCGTACTCACCACCAATAGTCTAGTGTTTATCCGTCACCATATATATGTGCTGCTTTTCCCCCTTTCGCCCTCTCCCCCACCCCCTTCCCCTCTGGTAACCACCACTAATCTGTTCTCCTTATCCGTGTGTTTCTCTTTCACATATAAGTGAAATCATACAGTGTTTGTCTTTCTCTGTCTGGCTTATTTTGCTTAGTATAATACCTCAAGGTCCACCCATGTTGTCACAAATGGCACGATTTTGTTTTTTTTATGGCTGAGTAGTATTCCATTGTGTATATATATCACATCTTCTTTATCCATTTATCCGTTGATGGGCACTTGTGTTGCTTCCACATCTTGGCTATTGTGCATAATACTGCAGTGAACATAGGGATGCATAAATCTCTTTGAATTTTTGATTTCGTGTTCTTTGGATAAATACCCAGTAGTGGGATAGCTGGATCATATGGTATTTCTATTTTTAATTTTTTGAGAAATTTGTTTTCCATAGTGGCTGCACCAGTTTGCATTCCCACCAGCAGTGTATAATGGTTCCCTTTTCTCCATGTCCTCCCCAGCGTTTGTTATTTCTTGTTGTTAATTATAGCCATTCTGACAGATATAAGGTGATATCTTATCATAGTTTTGATTTGCATTTCCCTAATAATTAGTGATGTTGAACATCTTTTAATGTGCCTGTTGGCCATCTGTATATCTTCTTTGGAAAAACGTCTGTTCATATCCTCTGCCCATTTTTTGATCGGGTTGTTTATTTTTTGGTGTTGAGTTATATGAGTTCTTTATATATTTTGGAAATTTACCTCTTGTCTGATAGAAATAATCAGCAACTACAGCAAAGTTGCAGGGTACAAAATCAACATACAAAAATCAGTTGCATTTCCATACACAAATAACGAACTAGCAGAAAGAGAAGTCAAGAATACAATCTGATTTAAATCACAACAAAAAGAATAAAATGTCTAGGAATAAATTTAACCAAAGAGATGAAAGACCTACACACTGAAAATTGTAAGACATTATTGAAAGAAATTGAAGATGACAGTAAAAAATGGAAAGATATTCCATGCTCGTGCATTGGAAGAATAAACATAGTTAAAATGTCCATATTACCTAAAGCAATCTACAGATTCAGTGCAATCCCAATCAGAATTCCGATGACATTCTTCACGGAAATAGCACAAAGACTCTTAAAATTTATACGGAAAAACAACAGACCCCAAATAGCCAAAGCAATCCTGAGAAAAAAGAACAAAGCTGGAGGTATCACAATCCCTGACTTCAAAATATACTACAAAGCTATAGTAATCAAAACAGTGTGGTACTGGCACAAAAACAGACACACAAATCAATGGAACAGAATTGAAAGCCCAGAAATAAAACCACTCATCTATGGACAACTAATCTTCAACAAAGGAGCCAAGAACATACAATGGAGAAAGGAAAGTCTCTTCAATAAATGATGATGGGAAAACTGGACAGCCACTTGCAAAAGAACGAAAGTAGATCATTATCTTACACCACACACAAAAATTAACTCAAAATGGATTAAAGACTTGAATGTAAGACCTGAAACCATAAAACTCCTAGAAGAAAATATAGGCAGCACACTCTTTGACATCAGTCTTAGCAACACCTTTTTGAATGCCATGTCTACTCAGGCAAGGGAAACAAAAGAAAAATTAAATGAATAGGACTACATCAGACTAAAAAGCTTCTGCAAGGCAAAGGAAACCATGAATAAAATGAAAAGACAACCCACCAACTAGCAGAAAGTATTTGCAAATAATTCACTTTTTATATTGAGTGACTGTTTAAAATATCAGGATATTCTTTCTTAATACTCTTTTCATGTTCAGCCAGACTAACAAAATTTAAATAAAGGAAAAAAGTTATTTCTTACTTTTTTATTACATTTCTTTTTACTATAATAATTTTTTATATTTCATTTTAGTTAATAATTAATCTAATTTTCAACTCCCTATTTTGAAAGATCATCATTTTACTCCGTGTTGTAGAAGAAAAGTTTGATAGTCTAATGAACTCTGGAAATATTCAATGCTCTTACAAGAGCATATATATCTTTGTATTAACAAAGGCTATGTTTATTATCCATTCAAACTTCACTCAATTTTTTTAATGAAATAGTCAAATATATTCATTCTTTGCTGCCTCTATCTTGCACTTCAATTTCCAGCTGACTTGGGTTTCTTCCTGCAAAAGATTCTTCACTAGCATCCTTGATTTTAGTCTTTCTCTTTTGCTCCAGTGTCTCAGGTCAGAATAGTTTTCTTTAATACCACTTTCATTCTGTTTTCCTCCATAAATTTGGGATGGCTTCACATGGAATTAGACTTCTAAGAAGATGAAGATTAGTGAGGACTGGGAAAGCCAGAGAAGTTGTCTACCTCCAGTGCATCAAGTCCCCCAGACAAGAACCTTGGAGTCGTCTTCATCTTCTGTGGCTCCTTCTCCACCTGTGTGCAGTCAAACATCAAGTTTTACTTGGAGCAACCTCAGAAACACCCAGATCATCACCTCCTTATCCCATTGCTTCTACCTCATTTTGACATTCATTGTCTTTTGTCTGGGGTCTTACAATAGCCTTTTATCTTACCTCCTGCCCTAAAGGGCTTCAGCTCCAGACCTCTTCCATACTATCAGAGAAATGTCTAAGAAGTAAACCAGATTGTGTTGCTTTTTTGAATAATATGTGCCCCAGTGATTCCCTGTGTCCTGAGCATAAAATCCAGATTGCTTAATCTGCACATGGGGCAATTCCAGCCCAGGACTTCATATGCCTGCATGAGATTCTACTGGATATAAAGGGAGGGGAGGTGGCAGTGGTCACAATCTGACTTGGTAATAGTAGACCTAAAATAATATTTTGAAATCTTAACGCTGTAACAGGAAGTAGAGCCATGGCTAACATTTTACAGTTTACATAGATGATTTTAGTCACCATGCAAACATGGTGGTTAAGAGCTTGGACTCAGCCATCAGGTTGCCCCTCTCCAAATTCTGGCTTCTCTACTTGCTAATCTGTCCTTGGGCAAGAAATAAACCTCTTTGGAACTCCTTGTATAAAATAGGGTTAATAATTATTCCTACCCCACAAATTATCATGAAGATTGATTAAATAAAAGAGTATACATGTAAAACATTTAGAACAGTACTTGGCCTTAGTAAGATTTCAACAAATACTAACTTTTGTTGACTGACAAAAAAAAAGTTAGTTGTTATGGTGTTCTCTTGTGTTACATTTCTGGAGTATTCAGATAGAAAATTTTTCCTAATTTTAGCCAAAATTGACCTCACATGAGGACATCATCTCTTTTTTTTTCAAGTTGGAAAAAAATTGCTAATTTAATAGAGATACTATATATATATGAATTATTATTACCTAAATTCATATGTTTATTAAAATCGTCTCCACAATTTCTGTATTTTTATTATTATATCTTATTTCTTCTGTAAACAACCAACAAAATCCATTTCTTATCAGTGATAATTCAAATGCCCTTATCATTCTTTCCTGAATTTTCCAATCCCAGCTCTTTTCTTCTAACTTTTTCTTAGCAATATCTGGCATAAGAGCTGACTCAAAAAATTGAGGTGATCAGGTGAATTTGATCTTCTCTATTGTTAACTTAATTTGACTGGATTTTCATCCATTTACTCTAACTTTTCTCCATATTTAATGTTATTCCTCTTGATTTCAAAGCTTAATGAGTTCTTCTTTGTTCTTGACCCCATCCTATCCTCACATCCCCAGAGAAAGTCCCCTTAAGCAAGTACTCTCTTGTATCTCTAATTTCTTATTCTTCATCAACTCCTTTTTTCTGGCTTCAAGCAAGCATCGCTCTCTCTTATATTGAAAAGTGTGCTCTTTTGTTCTCTTTTATCCCTGTTTTTCTTCCCTTAACAGTGAATTTCTTAAACAAGCTTTGTGTATCTAATTCCTTTATTTCTTTATAACCCACTTATTGCTTATCCACTCTCACTACTTTACTAAAATTGTAATCTTAAATATGTATTAGTATTTTCATATCAATATTTTATAATATTTAAGATATTTTCTAATATACACTTTTTTTTTTTTTGGTGAGGAAGATCAGTGCTGAGCTAACATCCATGCCAATCCTCCTCTTTTTGCCGAGGAAGACTGGCCCTGAGCTAACATCCATGCCCATCTTCGTCCAATTTATGTGAGATGCCACCACAGCATGGCCTGACAAGCGGTGCGTTGGTGTGCACCTGGGATCCAAACCTGGGCCACCAGCAGCGGAGCGCATGCACTTCATGCACTTAACCGCTATGCCACGGGGCTGGCCCCCACGCTTTTTTTTTTGGTGAGGAAGATTGGCCCTGAGCTAACATCTCTTACCAATCTTCCTCTTTTTGCTGAGGCTAACATCTGCGCCCATCTTCCTCTATTTTGTATGTGGGATGCAGCCACAGCACGGCTTGATGAGCTGTGTGTTGGTCTGTGCCCAGGATTCAAACCTGCAAACTCTGGGCCACCGAAGTAGAGCATGTGAAGTTAACCACTACGCCAACACGCTGGCCCCTCCACTTTTCTTCTTGATATTTCACTTTGCCTTCTTAAAAGTTGCAGCAAGTTGCCATTGACCTTTGGCATTCTATTTGAAACCTTCTCTACTCTGGCCTTTATCATCCTTCTCTGATTAAATTGCAACTTGATCTAGGCAAGAACTTCCACTCCAATCCAACTGATCTTTTCATTTGCTATTGCCTTGACTTGCCTTGTTTTCTCTTGTAGGTCAGAGCCAGGCCTTGCTTAGGGCTGGGCCTTTGCTCATGATTTCCCTTCCAATTGGACTGTCCTCCCCTTCTGGCCCAGCTTTTAAAGCTCAGCCTAAGTTCCACGTCATCCAAGAAGCCATAGTTCATCACTTCAATCCTCAATGCCTTTTGCCTTTTATAAACAGCAAGGGATATAGAATAAATCCTCTTTTGGAGAGAGTCAAAATACATAAGTTGCAGTTTTGCATCTTTTGTTTATTTGCTGTGGCCAGTGACATAGGCTGACTAAAAACTTAGTTTCCTCATCTATGAGATGAAGATATTCATACCTCCTTGATCTACCTCCTAGGGTTGTTGTAAGTGATAAATAATAGATATTAAAAACATTTTATAAAATTAAAAAAAATCTCTTCAAGTTTGTCATTGTTATCACAAACAAATCATATAGTGCCTTATTAGTTGTATTGTTTTTGTACATTGTTCTCATACTGTTACTGGACTCTACTGTTATTTAAATTTCCATGTGTTTATTTTGACTACCAAATTAGGTTTTGAATTCTTTAAGTCAGCGAATGTTAGTGGTTTTATGATCAAAGACCCAAAAAGAGCCAACTCCCAATTATCTTAGAGGCATAATTGGGCTTGTACTTCCCATTAAAGTGTGAATCCGTATCAGAGAATCTTATATTCGTATTCTGGCCCCATGGAGATAGTAAATTGAAGATACTCAATAGGAACACTCTATCAATTGGAAGAGGGTCAGCAAGAGAGTAAACAAAGATGCTTGGCTTGTCTCAGCTTACCCAGGCCTAGCTTGGGTTAGTCACACAGACTTATTGGAAAACAGGAAGTAGAATAAAGTCAGTAGAGCTTGGGTTCATTCCATTTTCTTTAGTTGAAGTATAATTTGCATGAAATAAAATGCACATTAGTTTGAGTTTTGACAAATGTATTCTCCCTCATAACCACCATCTGGATCAAGATGTGGAGCATCTCTATCTCCCCAGTGCCCTTACCTAGTCAATCGTTCCTGCTCCCAGAAGTCACCACTGTTCTGATTTCTATCACCATAGCTTAGTTTTGCCTCCTCAAAAACTTCACATAAATGAAACCATAAAGCATGTACTGTTTTTTCTTGGTTTCTTTCACTCAACACAATGTTTTTTTAGATTCAACTATTTTGTTGCATGTATAAATAGTTCATAACATTTTATTGGTGAGTAATACTCCATTGGATAAATATATTAATTTAATTTTCATTTTCCTTTTGATGGGCATTTGATTTGTTTCTTGGTTATAGCTATAATGGTAAAGGCTGCTGTGAACATTCTTGTATAGGTCTTTCTGTGGGTATATATTTTCACTACTCTTGAGATTGTCAGCAGACTGGATAAAAAGAAAGATCCAATGACACACTGCTTTCAAGAGATACATGTTAAGTATAATAATACAGAGAGGTTGAAAGTAAAAGAATAATAAAGGCTAGAGCATGTAAACACTAAGCAAAAGAAAGTTGATATGGCTATTTTAAAATCAAATAAAGTAGACTTCAAGACAGGAAATGCTAACACAGATAAAAATGGTCATAGGGAAAAAAGGGCTGATTTGTGACAAGACATAACCATCTTAAATGTGTATAATAAAATCACAGAATTCTAAAATAGACGAAAAAAATGATGAACTAAAGTGAGAAATAAACGCACAATTATTGTTTGAGATTTTAATGATCTTCTTTCAGTAGTTGATAGAGCAAGTATAAAAAATTAGTAAAGATATAGAGGACTTGAATAATATCAATTATCAAACATGAGGACCTAATTGATATTTATAGAACATTACGCCAAACTGCAGAATATATATTCTTTTCAAGTGCACGTGGAACATTCGCCAAAGACTATATGCTAGGTCATAAATTAAGTCTCAATTCATTTCAGAGTATTTGACTACAATGGAATTAAATTAGAAACCAATAATAAGATATCTGAAAAAGTTCATTTTTGGGGGGAATTAAGCAACACACTTCTAAATAATCTATGGATCAAAGAAGAAATCATAAGGAAAATTAGAAAATGTTCTGTACCAAATGACAATTAGAATACAACATGTTAAAAATCTGTGTGTTCATGACTTTTAACCATTATGTTGTCTCAGGAACTGATTAATCAAATTAACATTTCATTGTCTTCAGAAGAATTGAGGAAGAGGATGGGCAGAAAACCAGACTGAAGGCTGAGACTTACAGGGATCATGCCCACCATCAGCCAATGTTTTTATTCTAATACGATTGCAATTAAGTCACTGGATCTTGGTTGAACTAATAGGTAAATATCCTTTCAATGTCAATAAACAGAATGCTAACTAAATGTTTTGGCAATATTCCCCTTATAAATCCCATGTAGGGGTGTGTATGGTGCTTCCATTTCCGCCCAATGAAACAGTAGCAGAAATAGTCTCGATAGTGTTAATATTGACAGAGATTATAACTAAAGAATAAGTTACGTGGTGATTAAAGAGTTGAATAGACAACCAAGAAAAGTTGTGAAATCTCTTCTGAGATCTGAGACAAAACCATCTGTCTCTGATTTTGGTTCTGTCCTAAATGAATATAAGTAGTCTGACGAAATGATGTCTTGGGAGGCCCCCTTCCAAACACAACATCTATGATTTTAATTAGCATTGGTTATGGTGCCAACAGAAGGAAAAAATTTGGTCAATGTCATAAAGAAAAGTCAGGGTTTAACTCTAAATCTAAGTCATATCTTCTAATTTACAAGTTTTTTTATTTGGAAGAATACTTTCTTTATAGAACTCAAACCATTATCTCTCTCTCTCTCCCCCTCTCTCTCTTGTCTTTTATGAGACACCAAAAGAAAATTCAGTTTGCAATTTGTGATCATGATTTGAACTTTTCAAAAAATGTGTGAGTCATTTTTTGCCCTTTGATAATTTCCAAGTGATGAGGCTGCTTTTACAGATCAGTCCTTGCTTTTAATGATTTCAGTATATTTTGTTTGGTTGGGAGTGAGAAAAATAAATGGGAAATGTCATTCATGAGTATGAGCCTGGAAATGAATATGTAGAAGGCAAATGATCATTTTGTTGGGGGAAGGCAGTACGTTTTCCTGAGCCTTTTACCCTTTTCCCTTCTCAAGCCTGCTGTTTTTCCTGCTTTAGTTTGCAGATGAAACCAGAGCAACAATATGGTGAGATGGGAATCACATGATCTGACATGCGTGGGCTTCTGCATCTCTGTGCATGGATGTTCAAAATCTAACCGTCTTATGAGTTCTAACCATACTTTTCTAATTCACATACAGGGAATTATATAGGGAAGCTTTTAAATACAGAATGCAAGGGATCATTTCTTTTCATTTAAAATACCTTTCCCCATTCATTTCTACAGGCAAAAATTGATATTTTAATAATATTAAGAAGAAAATGAATTAGAATGTTATAATGCATTGCATTTCAAAAAAATATTTTACTTCAAATAATCTGAATTCATACCAATAGCAACCTTATGGATTTGACAAAGATAGGAATTATCCTTATCCTAAAGAGAGAAGGAAAAGAAAAAAAAAAAGAAGAAGAAAAAAAGAAAGGAAAAATCCTAAGGGTTAAGAGATTGAGTGAACTGAGGAACAGAGTGGCTATTTCTCTCTTTTTTTCTCTCTAAAACGTATTAGGCGTGATTAGAAGTAAGAGATTGTGCTGGTGACAGTGGCTGCCAACATGTTGAATAGACAAATGCATTACCAACACATTTTCACATATGAAAACCAGCAAAAGTTTTGTTAGCAGTATCTGTTTTGTAGCTATATCTCTTAATTGGTGCCATTGTCTCTTTTTAAAACTCTATCATGGTCCAAAAGGAGTATCCCTTTTCTAATCTTTTAAAATTTCAACAAATATTTCTAGGCATTAAGGATAGTCAACATTTTGCTTTGTCTGCTTCTCTGACGTTGAGCTGTTTCTAGCGGCTAAATTTGGCTGGTGAACTCTCCATATCTGTGAGGCTGTTGTTGGGTCCACCCCACAGACAGCCACCCAGGTTTAGACTTTTCTGCACAGCCAGGAATGGCTATCCTCTTTCAGCCTCCCCCTTCTGTGCTCGGGCTCAGGACATTGAGTGGCAGTCAGCTTTCCTTTATTTCTGGTATGATTGTTGCTTCTCAGGGTCTGGCTAGGGCTCTGATCTTGACATTTATGTCACAGGTGTCACCGGTGAAACTGCTGGGAAACCAGATGGCAGGCCTAACTGAGGTTGGCAGCGTCTGCTGCTGTCCTCGCTGTGCCTGCTACCTGCTCTACTTTCTGCTTCCTGTGGACACGTGATTGCCTTGTGTTGTTGTTTGATTCTTTCAATGTTATTTACCTTTCTTTAGGCCTTTCCAAGTGTGAATGCCTTTCTGTAACCCCTGTCATGCATTTGCTCTGCTTGGAACCCCGTCATCCAGGAAGGCTCCTGACTTGGCTGGCTTCCTTGGGTCCTTCAAGGGCTTTTGCTTACTAAGTCACTTCCTCAGCAAGAATTCTCTTGAGCGCCGTGCTTAAATGTACGACACACCCTTCTCCTCCTGCACCTCCATCCTGATATTTTTTTCTCTCTCTTTCCTGCATTATCTTTTTCCGTAGCAATTAGCACCACCTGCTATAGTCTATATTTAACTTACTTGTACATAATCTGTGCCACCAGAATACACAGACTATAAGCTTCATGAGGGCAAAGTTTTGTCTGTTTTTCTCTGGTTACTGTACTCCAAGCATCTGGAAGAATGCTGGTCCTTGGTCAGCACCTAGAAAATCTTTTTGTTAAATGATAAACTGCGTTGTAAATTGTGAAAGATCAGACTTCCAGCTTCATATTTGGTCTTGTTCATTCTGCTTAGTACAGTGTTAAGTGCAAGAGCCTGAAGGGCATAGGGAAAAATCGGATAAGGAGCCTCTGCTATGTGTACTGGGTATTTTACTCACTGCCTTTAATCCTCACTATCATCCGAATCCTTTGCCCAAAGCAGCACAGCTAGAAAGCAGCAGAGTCAGATGCAAACTAGTTTTGTCTGGCTCCAAAAGTACAGACTTTTTTTCAGAAGCGTGTTGCCCGCGAAATAATAGTAAGTCAATAAGAGCCCCTCAAAATGAATGATGTTCCATAAATCAAGTATAGCTAGAAATTGACTGCCAAAAACGCTTGCTAAAGAAAAAGAACCATGGGGCCAGCCCCATGACGTAGCGGTTAAGGGCGTGCGCTCCCCTGCGGCGCCCGGGGTTTGGATCCCGGGCGCGCACCGACACACTGCTTGTCAGGCCATGCTGTGGCGGCGTCCCATATAAAGTGGAGGAAGATGGGTACAGATGTTAGCCCAGGGCCAGTCTTCCTCAGCAAAAAGAGGAGGATTGGCGACAGATGTTAGCTCAGGACTAATCTTCCTCACACGCACAAAAAAAACTATAAACTAGCTCCCTAAAAAGATAAGTGACAACCCCAAAGAAAGAAATCCAAAACTGCTTAGAGCCATAGCACTCTTGGGGTAAGTGCCTGGAGCTCCAAGGTAACTAATTTAAAAAGGAAAACATGTATTTGGGCACATATTTTGACGTCTTTGCTGAAAATGTGTTGTTTACAATGTGAACCCAACAACAACAAATAGATTCATTCTTGATCCTAAAAAGAGGCCAGAAGAACTTCATACCCTCACTCTTCAGCATTTTCCTGTTGCAGTCCAAGAAACAATAATCAGTTGTAATTTTAAAACAAGCCAGATCTTATTGGTAAGATTCTTCTTTACTGTGTCCTCTCTTTGACCTCTTTTGATTTAGTTATGCAGATGCAAATAAGCTCTCATTCTTAATTCAGTGCCACATATTTATGGAGAAACCACGTGATACAGTAAGCCCTGGAGACTGGACTGTGGTCAGCAAGCCCAGACGAGCTCCCTGCCCTCAGGGGGATCACAGCCAGGTGGGAGCATCCACTGATCAGGGAGATAACAGGTTCTGTGACCCTCTTCTGGATGTTATCTCTAATCCAGAATTTATGTAAAAGACCTTAATAATTAATTTAATTCTGTTTTCGTTATTCTTACTTTAGTAAAAGATAATTTGATGCCCTTTTTTTTAGGCAGTAATAGAATCTGGAGGTTGGAAGTATTTTTGGAATTATACATTCCAATTATTTGCCCAGACAAGTGTCCTTTCTTCAGTATCTTTTTGAATATCTCTGGTAATTGAGAATTATTTCTTATTAAAGAATAGTCATTTTGTTTTATGCAAGTCTAAGAATTAGAACATTATTATTTATATTGAATCAAAATTTTCCTTCCTGTAATGTCAAATTTATCTTTGATCTATTGTCTGGAGTCATCTGTTATACCTCTAGGCCCCCTTCAGCAGGACAGCTTGTTTAATACTGTGCCTCTTTGAAATCTTCTGTCATTCAATTCTTTCACTGAGTATCTACTTTGTGCAGGGTGTTGCTTTATGTACTTCAGGAGTTACAAAGAGGAGTACATCATAACCTCACCTGAAGGCAATTACATAAATACAACAAATAGTGTGTGAAAAATAAGTGCATTTGAGCTTGAAAAAGTGAAAGGACATAGTCAGCTGGAGGGATGTGGAAGTATTCATGGAAAATATAGTATTTGAGGTTTAAAACTGCTATTGTCTCATCAGGTTGATTTGGTGATGTAGTGAATTTCAAGTCATAAAAACAGCATAAGCAATAGCTTGGAAGTAGAAACACAGAGATCAGCATGCAAGTTTAGGAAGACTTGAGCAAATTATTTCTTTTTTACCTTGAGGTACTGGTAGGGGTTGACAGGAGATAAGAATGGAAAGGAAACTTGGAGCATTCTTTAAATGTCAGTGTTACCACACAAAGGGCACGATCTGCTCACCACAAGACAAAAGCCAATCATCAAGAGGCAAGATGGTGGGAAAGAAAGGGCAGTTTATTACAGCTTGCTAGCAAGGGGGAAGATGGCCAACTAATGTCTCAAAGAACCATCTTACAGAATAAAGACTACAGGCCAGTTATATAGAGGACTAGTCTCCGAGTGAGGGAGGCATCTGGTCTCAGGGTGGGGGCATCCATCTGGTCTTAGTTCCTGGCAGTCTTTTGTTTAACTGATATGCATCAGAGACTGGAGCAATGCCCTATACCCTGATCTTTCAGTTGTCGTTGATGATGGCTATCAGCATAGACTCTGCCTGGGGGTCATCACGTTCCTAAGGAACTCAAAAGAACAAAGTTATCAATTTATAATAGCTGGGAGGGGCCACAAAGCCCAGAGTTAGTCAGAAGTCATCCAAAGTTACAATATGGTCTCTTCTCCAAAACATGGCTTCCCCCTTGTGAACCCTGTATTGAGCCAGCATCGTCAGAGTGAGGAATTTGTACTTTGAATGGATGATCATGGAGAATGGTTCAAGATTCGTGGGTGAGGGTGACAAATGTAAGGTTATAGTTTCATTAAAATTGACCTGGGGCTGGCCTGGTGGCATAGCCGTTAAGTTCATATGCTCTGCTTTGTCGGCCTGGGGTTCGCAGTTTCGGATCCCTGGCACGGACCAACACACTGCTTGTCAAGCCATGCTGAGGCGGCATCCCATGTAAAGTAGAGGAAGATGGGCATGGATGTTAGTCCAGGGCCAATCATCCTTAGCAAAAAGAGGAGGATTGGCAATGGATGTTAGCTTAGGGCTGATCTTCACAAAAAAAAAAATTGACCTAGAAGTAGTTTTGGGGAAGAATTAAAGCAAAGAAAAGTGTATGTAGAGGGGTGCGTTAAGAGATTAGTACCACACTATTTTTCTACTCTAAGTAGAAAATTCAGAAAATGAAGAAGAGATTCCTTAAAGAAAGTTTTCCATAGCGATTGCACCTGAATAATTGATAAGACTGGGAAAGGCAAATAAGTGAATGCTGAACTTTGTGGGCTGGTGAAATAAACTACAGAGGCAGAAACAAGCATGCATATGTATAGACACATCTGAGCACGTGTGCATATGTGTGATGTGTGCGTGTGTGGTAGAGAGGAGAGGCAGTGAGGAGAGTAGTCTGACTTTAGGTTAAGGGCACGTGTTAGGAAAGGTAAGGTGAGGTCAAACTATGGAGATGCCATAATGTACACAGTCACTAATACAGTTCCATAAAACTGAAACAAAAAAACCAGAAACCTAGAATTAGTCTGGTGTCATGACACATAATTTATACTGGAGAGAAAAGCAAGTGTCCTCAGTGAAAAGAACAAGAAAGCTCCTGAGTAAGGATAGGGTGACAGCTGTTAATTCATCAATGATTTTCCAGATGGTTTATCACAGGTGAGGTACAATGCTGGACATTGAGGAAATCACAGAGACAGATGAGATAAGATAAGGAAGATGGGATAATACGGGAGTTTTATTTACATAAATAACTTTATGTTATTTAACTTTCATGTAAATACCTTTAATGAAAGGTAGAAATGACAGACATCACTAAGGCGTCTCTGAAAAAAGGGAAAGAAACAGCACTTGTTAAGCATCTACTATGTCCCAGTCATAGTGTTTTGCTTTTTCTTATACATTTATTTCATAAAACTCAAAATGAGCCTTCATTTCTTCTACTGATGAGAAAACTGAGGTTCAGAGAGTTTAAATCTTATTCCAAAAGAAGTCGAACTAACCCCACAATAGCAAGACTATAATGGGAAACCAAGTTATTCCTAGTGGGTCACCAGTTTGTTTAATAGCAGTGGGCTGATGAGATCTACAGATATCTGAGGTATAAATAGGTATACTGTAACTTAAAAACTTAGACATATTTCACATTACCCTTCTCAACTTGTGTATCAATGGTACATTCTCACTTCTGAGGGAAAATGGGACAATGAAGTGTATTTAGAATTTGAAACAAGACACATGTGAGTTTAAATGCTGGCTCTGTGTGGCAATAACAAGTTACAGAGCCCCCGTAAGCCCGGATCACCACCACATTAGAAAAGTGGCAACAACACTATTTCCTTCACAAAATGTTGCAAGGATTAAATGAGAGAACTAATATCAAGAACTGAGTAGAGTGCCAGAATTTAGGTCATGTTAACATGACATGAAGAAACAAATCTATGGCCTCTTGTGCTCTCATTCTCTCACCTCTAGTTCTCTCTCACTCTCTGAGACACACACATGCACACATACGTACACACACAAATTTTGTATCTTGGACACTGGAATGTAGTGATTTTGGGGGCATTGTTTTCCATTCCTGCTCCTGGCTCTGCCTGCTGTTCTCCCTGGGGGAGATGCCCACACATTCAGATCTACTACCCCACTGAGGAGTTTAGAGGCTGCTTTTTTCTACCCCATAGAAGAGGGTGAAGGCTAAGAGGGAAAGTTTTAGGGTAGAAGTCCTCAGAAAACAGAAGAAATGAGGAAAACTGAGCTGAAAATGTTCAGGCATTTGGCACAAATGGAAATATCTCACTTTCATGGGGAGGAGCACCCTTTAGAAAATTTTCTTCCTTACCTGACTATCAAGATCCAGAAGTGGAATTCTATGATTCTAGCACAATCTATCCATCAAAAATAAACCAATATCTAATCAGATTAGAAGTGGCCTTCCGGTTGATAAGTCATTTAGGAAGGGTCAAAGTAGTTTATGGATGTCTACTAACATGCATTTAATACATCTGAAAATTAGGAAAGGAATTAGAAATGTGCTGCCAGTCTACCTACAATAAAATAAAAATGCTTATATAAAGATATAGGCATATCTCATTGTATATAATTTAGTTTTTTCCCAGAACAGCTGAATGTAAAGTGATTATCAGTATATTGAATAATATTTCCCAGGGATCATCAGGATAACATTGGTGTGCATTTCTGTTAAAGAAGAACAAAATATGTTTAAAAACATAATCATTTAAAGGAATACCCATATTTTTATAAAGAATATTGCTCAACGAATGTAGTATGAATATACAATATTGAAAATAAGTTTTTTTCATGTTGGAACTAAACCTAGCATTTAAAGAAAAATGACTTTATCTGAACAGTACATACTGAGCCTGTGTCTTTTATTTTCTGTTGTGCTCTGTTCCTAATTGATAGTGGAAAAACAGATGAATCTGGTTGTTCAGAACTTTCTCCCTCTCGTGGAAATTGTTAGTCACTGAAATGAGCTAGTGGATCAAGTTTAAAGAGAAAAGGATGTGCAGAAACACAGTAAGTGACAATCAAAAAGTTCATGAGAAAATAGACTCAAACCTGTGGCTTAAGGAAACTAGAAAATCCAGAAAATAAATCTTCAGATAACACTTAGGAAATATTTTCTTGGTTTATGTTTCCAGTATTACTCTAATGTATTGAAGAAAACTAAAAATTACAATTGTAAAATAGGATTAAAAGATCACTTTCAGAAAAAGACATTACTTAATCTTTCTCAGCTTTCTTAACTCTTGGGTATAAAATTCTCTAAGTTTTTTGAGCACTTATCCACTATCAATAATTATAATATAAACCATTAAATAATTGTTTACTTATCTATGAGATTTAACAAGCCAATAATTTTTTTTAGCATAAATTTAACTTTAGAGTACTTATTATTATAAATGTGGATCTTTGTGGAAAGAAATTAGAGCTATATACTATTTTTTACTACATATCTTTGTTTTGTTATTGCCCTATCTTTCATATAACTGTAACTACTATTTTTTTGTAGATGTCATTATGAGTAATAACATGGCTTAATTTTTCTTTTATGTTTTAATTTAGAAAATTAACGTTCCTCTTTTATAAGTGAGAAAAATAAGAGAAAAGAGGCATTGAAAGGGAAACAGAAATGTCATCAGAATTTAGAAACCCAATTCTTAGTGTTCTTTCCTTTCTGACTACTTAAAATAATAGTTTGCCTTTCCCATTATTCATAGGTCTTCCAAAAATAATGTTTGGCCTTAAAAGTTATAATACAAAATCTTCTGTCTGAAAAGCAATACAGCTGAATGAATTTAAAAACGCCATGAAACATGTCATTATCATTCTCATAAAATATCAGTGTGGTGTTAACAAGGGACAGAGCAAATGGAAGAAAATTTAGTACACGTGACCTGAAAACCTCATCCAGGGAAATCAGAAACAATAGGCTGATTCTTATTTCAGATCTGCATTGTACGAAAGTCTTTTTGAGATGGAAATAATATTCAGGTGTTGCTCATCTTATGTCTTGGATATTTTGGTAAAAAATTTTGTGTTCACCTTTTTAAATATCCTAAGACACGTTCACTGGCTAGGATCAATGAGAGAGAAAGGGGTGACCCTACAACTAATACAATATCAAAGAAACTGCGCATTACCTTGGTGTGTTCCTGATGGTGAATGATTCAGGAAAAAAGCTTGAGAAGCATTGCATAATGGTTAGGAATATAGATTCTGTAGCTAGAGAGCAAGAGTTCAAATATTCACTCTACCACTGCCAGCTGTGAGAACTTATGCATGATGCAAATTACTTAACCTCTTGATGCCTCCGTTTCCTCATGTTTTAAATCAGGCTGATCACACTATCTAGTTCATCAGGTTGTTATAAGAATTAAATGGTTTTATAGTTCTTAAAATAGTGTTTGACAAAAAGTAAGCATTATGTGTTATTATTATGGTTAGTTTCCCCCAAAAATACGTTTGGCAAATCGCTTTGTAAATTTTTGCCTCCTTAATTTATTTTTTGAATTAGAAACTTTTGTATAACCAGTTAGCTTATTGTTAAGCACATCTGTAAAGTGAGACCAGAATATCCATGTATTCATTTGATAAATGAAGCTAACGCTCACCATAGAGATTTATGAAATATTTGATTACAGTAGGACAAGCTACTTTGGGGAAGGAATCTTCTAAATATCTTGCCTGGTTTCTAAATCTTTAAGGTGGTATACATGGAAGATATATATATTTTCCTAATAAAAATGGTAAAGCTACAAAATAGGCTACATATATATCTCTTGGTGTTCACAATGTTACTCTAAGTATTAGGGCACTGCAAATATGACCAATATGTGACTAGAGTGTACACTTGTTTTTGTTGACCAGCATCAATCCCCCCTTGTTCCAGTAATAGTACTCCAACTCTGCTTTTGAGGAATGTTCCTATACTACCATCACAACCCTGACTGTTTATAGGTTTCAAGTGAGGTTACCTCTTAGTTCCAAGGGTGGGACATTTGGTTTAGGGAGGCCAATCAAAGCACAAAGCACAGCATCACCCTGGGCAGAGTGGTTACTTCAGGGATGGGCATGTGACCCAACTGGAGCCAGTGAGGGTTTTTCTGGGTCTTTGTTCCTATTGGATTTAAGTCTGGGAGGCCGGGAAGCTGGAGCTGCTATAGCGTCTTACATAGTAAGGGATGAATCTCTAGAAAAGCCATCACCGTGGAAGTCAGAGCCAAAGGATACAGCATAACTAGGTGCTGGTAACCTCAGTTGAGTTCCCAAATTATCCCATGCCTGAAGCTAACCCTAGACAATAAACCTTGAATCAATGGACTCCCTTTTCCTTCTTTCTTTTCTTTCTTTCTCTCTTTCTCTTTCTTTCTTTCTTTTCTTTCTCTTAAGCCACTTTGAGTCATTCTTTTATCTTATAACCAAAAGAGCCTTGCTAGAGTGACTAAAAATTTTTTTGGCTGTATCTTCTCCTTGCTCGTTTCCAACAAATACATTTTCTAATGAAGATGGTGAAGCTAGAAAATATGCAAAATTTATTGATTTAATAATTATGACTGTTTCTGATTATAATTGGTTCCACTGCCTGACTTTTATTTAATCCTTATTTTAGGCTTTAGTTGCATGAGCAGGTGTTTCTTTTTATGACTGAATGGAGTTCACAGATTTTTGGTGTCAGACTTTGAATCCTGCCTGTGTGATCTTGGGCGACTTTTCCTAACCTCGGTGTACTTCCTTTCTTCAGTTTTCATATAAGGATCATGAAACCGTTTGTCTGATAGGGTTGTGGGAGGATGAAATGATATAGTGCGTGCAGACATCTTAGCCCAGTCAGTGACTGGCACATAGTAGGCCCTCAAATCTTAACTGTTATTAGTTGAAAGATTGGCATTTGGGATGCCACTGACTTTTCAGTTTTCTTCTGGTTGCTTTTCAGTCTCTTAAATCAGAGATAAAATAAAATTGGTGTCTCATCAAGTTAATTTAGTTTCTAGAGAAAGTTAACTTGTATGGCACAAAGGCCATCTCTTTGTTGAATTAGCAAAGCATTTTATTGGATTTCAGATACTCTAGGGCTGAGGCTAATGTTAAGTCCCACTGTTGTAAGACTTTAATATAACTGCAGTTTTATGAGTTTTTATGTTTAACTCTTCATTTTTCACTTTTAATTTGCATTATTTGTATTGATTGAATGACTTCTGGCTTAGCAAATAAAAAGCATGAACAGAAGCATTGTTAGTTAACAAAATTAATCATTGAAATCAGCAAAGTCTTAACGTTTTGTTCTAAGAAAAGCCTGTAGAAAATCCGAGCTCCATTACTGAAAGCTTTGGGCTGTTTCAAACATCCGTCTGTGTGTACACTGTGAGCGGTTTCTCTTCACAGTTCCCCGCCCTCTAGTGGTAGTTATAATCATGCCGTTTTGTAGTCCCCACACAGGAAATGCCTGTTCTTACTTCAGTTACCAGAATCCTTTTACAGGAAGTTAGGTGTGGTCTTTGAAGGAGAATTAAAAAAAAAAAAAAAAAAAATTAAAAAAAGAAAAAAAGCATGATGGAATTTTAGCTGCAGTCTTCTTGGTGCCAGCTTATCAATCCCAAACTCTTGGTGTAAAAGATTCTACAGGGGTAATGTTTTAATATTCTTATTATGCTTATTCTCTGTAATGCTTCTCTACCTTTACAGTAGAATCCTTGGGGGAATCTGCAAAGGACCACTTTCATTTTGAAGCTGCTGGCTGCATGTTTTAGCATGTGTCTTCTGTTAGAGCATCTAGGCTTGGCAGTTTCTTCCCTGGAACGTGCAAGGACCATCTTCATGCCTATGCCTGTCGCTAGGCATAAGGGTCTCTGAGGTTGGGTGAGGAAAATGAGGGATGTTTGGAGGCACTGTGATACTGAGAGGGCATTCTACTAGCTGGTAGCTGAAAGGTCCTAGTCTACTTCCAAAAAAAATTATGGAAATGATACAATAGCTCATGTTATTTTAGATTTCCCTCTGTTTTATCTGGCATATGCTGCAGAAATGAACTGGATAGTAATGCATTTTATACTCAGAAAATGCACTTCATATATTTAAATGGCAACTCTCATTCCTGTAGGGTGGGGGTAAAAATGGATTGATATTTTTACAAGAAGGAAAAATAGATAAGTGATTTTATACAGATAGCATTCAGGAGTTCAGATTTTGGTTGTATTGTTTCAAAAAACATAAGAACTCCTGCCACTGGCTTAGAGGTAACATTGGAATGATTGGTGTGGTCTGTTGAGTTATGTATGTTAGTCTAGTAAAATATGATTAGAATACCAGCAAAACTCCATTTATGTTAATGCACAGACCAACATAATAGGAGTTTGCTTAAAAGACAAACTATCTGAAACTTACTATTTTTTTCAAGTCCAAATCTGCTATGTAGATTTTTGTGAAATGGGCACTAATTGAGAAAATGGGCTATCTCGACAGTATTTCCTAAGGTACTGCAAATTTGTTAATTTAAGAAGCAATTACACTAGCTAGCAGCAGGTTGCTAAGCCAGGGGGTCCAAGCTCCAGACCTCTGATGTGAGTGACTTCCTGCCCAGTTTGGCAGGAGCTGGATCCCTTCCTGTGTAGCTTCCGAGCAGTTCCAAAAGCAATCGGGCATCCCCTGCTCCTTCCCGCTCCCCTGCTTTCAAGCAGTATCTACATGTTCCCATAGCCTGGCATTTCAAGATTTCCAGAGCTCTTTACCAGGTGCGTTGATTTTGAATAAGCTTTTAAAGGTGGAAAAGTGGGCCAAAGGGAATGTGGAAAAAAATGGAGAGAGACATGCAAGATCCTCGCAGAGGTTCCACAATTTTGGGTGATTATTCATCTCTTGTTTTAGATCTCTGACATTTTTTCAGACAGGCTGCTGAAAAAGATGGCTGCCAAAATATTCACACAAGTGAAACAGCAAGCACAAACCAGTATCCTCCATTTCCGAGCTCTGAATTGGATATTTTCACTTCAAACATTTTGGGAGTGAGAGATTAGATTACCTCATAGACACCTACTGAATGTGGAAGATCTTCATGCAAGCAAATGAATGCATGCCTGAGAATCCCTTGAATGCCAAATACAGCCTCCTTAGTAAAATATTACAGATAGCTTGGTTTATATATTTTATCTCAATATCATGTAATGCCACAGTCACCTTTTATCCTAATGGACACTGCTTTTCCCTCTCTCTCTCTCTCGTTTCCATAGCACTTTCTTATGCAAGGAGCTAAACAGTGATTAAAGGAGCAGGATGAAAAGATGGCACAGTCAGTGCTGGTACCGCCAGGACCTGACAGCTTCCGCTTCTTTACCAGGGAATCCCTTGCTGCTATTGAACAACGCATTGCAGAAGAGAAAGCTAAGAGACCCAAACAAGAGCGCAAGGATGAGGATGATGAAAATGGCCCAAAGCCAAATAGTGACTTGGAAGCAGGAAAATCCCTTCCGTTTATTTATGGAGACATCCCTCCAGAGATGGTGTCAGAGCCCCTGGAGGACCTGGACCCCTACTATATCAATAAGAAAGTGAGTTCTTACTCAAGTTGCCGTTACTTCCTCTACTTACTAACTGGTTCTAGACTAGTCCCAAGGGTGCCTGGTGAAGAATGTTGTGCCTCCTCCCCTCTGTCTGAAATATCACCACGATGCTAGGTGGGCCTGGGATGTAATAGACTCATTAGCCTAGAAGGCTTTTGGAAGCACCCATTTGAACCTACATTCCCAGGACAGGCAGTGAACTGAAGAGGCATCCTGCGGTGGGAGAATTGAGGAAGGGCAAAAGTCTATTCACCTTACAGTGTAGTGAAGCAAAAATTCAAAACAAGGAGTATAATTTATATGTGTGTGTATATATATATGTTTTGTATTATATTTCCAGGAGTCGTATCTAAATTCCTCTTTAGGATCTAGACCTCTATATGAAGCACTTTGTGATCTGCAGCAGGTTTCTGGCTTCACCCCGTAGGCTCTCTGCCCTTTCCATGGCCCTCTACAGAAGAAATAATAGCAGGTGGATTGTAAGTGCCAAAAAAAGAGTCTGATCCAAAAACACACCTGGAAAACCCTGAAGTTCTTGTGAAAATTTTTTTTATCTAACTGAAGAAGTAATCAGAACCTCACTTGTATGTTTTTCGTGAATTATAAATACAGTTTAAAAATACTGATATCAAAACTTGATAGAGATACTAAGAATTCCTATGGCACTGACTACAAATTTTCTTTATTTTCTTCTTCAAATCCTGATGTCACTTAATTTTGGAGAGTTTATAGTGGTCAGAAAGAAAAAGCACCTATCATTATGTCATATGTAGGTAATTAGTACATTACTGTATTATTTTATAAAGCTATATTTCTAAATAATGGTCTCACCTTTCTCTTACAATGGTCTTAATTTTAATATTAAGATTCTAAATTCTGTTTTATGTATTTTCTTTTTCAGACGTTTATAGTATTGAATAAAGGGAAAGCAATTTCTCGATTCAGTGCCACCTCTGCCCTGTACATTTTAACTCCCTTCAACCCTATTAGAAAATTAGCTATTAAGATTTTGGTACATTCATATCCTTTTTTCAAATAGTCACTTCATATGATTTTGGTCTTTGACTGAATTATTGAGCTGGGAATTTTTCAGAAATACATGTGGTTGGCAATGCTATATGCTCTTTCTTTTTCTTTCCTCTTACTCGACAGTTAGCATATTGCAAAATGGGATCATAGGTAAGTAAACCACTTTTCCCCTCTTCCAAGTATTTCTCCTCTCCCTGACTCACTACTACTTTCTTTCTTCTTTCATCCTCTCCTTCCTTCTGAATTGCTTGCTACATCCAAGACTTCTTCATTAACTTTGACTGTATTACCAGGCTATCCTTTTACAAGTCTTCAAATTTTACAGTGTTATATAAGGGTAAACTCCAGGAGCTAATTTTCTTTATTTCTTTTACATTTGAAAATATACACATACTCTGAATTGCACAATTTTATATATTTTTGTCTGAATTTTACTACTTTCTGCTTTTCAATTCAGCATTTGAAAGCTTTGAGTTAGTAAATGTTTACAATTGTGACTGTATAACACTAGCCTTTCAAATATTTCTCCAAATTCTCTTCCCAACAGCATTCCCATTGATTTTCTATCGTCTATTTCTTCCTTCCTTCCTTCCTTCCTTCCTTCCTACCTTCCTTCCTTCCTTCCTTCTATTTTTTCATTGCTTGTTCCTATGTTTCATTCAAGTCACAGGTCCTGCTACAGTTATCTCTCTCCAAAGGCTTAATGTCTGTCTACCCATGTACATCCTCATTTTATTTTGTATTCTCCATATTGAATTATCTACTTCCTAGAAATGGGATTGATGACATCTTAGTGGGAGATGGTAATTTGATTTACTCCTGGAAGTTAAATAGCATAGTTGTGAATGAGAGATTTTATTCTAGGCCAGGGATAGTGGTCTGGCTGACAGTCAGCCCTAGAAAAAATGAGGAAGCAAAGGTTTGGAAGATTGCGGCTGTGCCAAGCAGGAGCATTTACAGGAAGAACATAGAAGCCTTCGAATCAGGGCCGCTTTGCAAAAGGAACCAGGGGTAAGGTTCCTGGAGGGAAAATTAACATTTAAGCCAAGTCTCAGGACATATCCTTTAATGTTGTTTCCTAATTAGAAAGAGTCATTGCCTAGGATTCCATGATATGGTCACCCCAGACGTGGCTTTAAGGCTTGTAGTATAAAAGCTCACTGCCCTTAGCAGACCCAGAAAATATTTGAGTTAGATAAGATATCTTCAGATTAAATTACGTTGGATTAGATGGATTAGATTAGATGTCTTTAGAAGTATAGCATTCTGGAACTCAGTCTTCTTTTAACCTCTAGTTCATTCCACTCCACCGCCTACCCCAAGTTTTGCAAAGACATCAACATATGTTAATTTTATATTTATGTTTTAAGATTTAATAATTTCTTGTGAGTTAAACAATAATGTTTCCTTACCTTGTTTTTCAAGTAAGAGAACCTGGTTGTACATGGAGAAAATACGTCTTTGAGTTAGCATTAGGAATGAATCATAAAGTTGAGATTTAGATTTGAGTCTCCTGAATTATAAATTATGGTTTATTATTCTGTTTCGAGTGTTTATAATCTGTGTACTGAATAAATCTTACCATAAATTATTCATTATATTTAAAAATAATTTTATATCCCTTATATTAACATAATTTATGTATAAAATTATGTGGAAAATTTAGATGTACTCCAATGCTCTGTTCATAGTGAACACTGGGAGAGGATGTATTGAATAAATGTGATTAATGAATCAGAGGTTAAATAATCAGATGCAAGACAAGTGACAGAATGGAAGGTTTGAATAGGTCAGAAAAATCTATTTTGTCCTGAATCTGAATGATGAGATGGAATTAAGAAAGCCAGTATTAAAGAGACAGTTTTGTGTTGTAAAACTTTTGTACAGAAATAGTGCATTTCTTTGAAAATCGCGTGAAAGCTACCATCTCCACTCCAAAAAATCCTAGAAAGTTAGGGAACCTGTGAACCTGAATTTAAAACCCTCTGAAAAAAGAGCTTCCCAGTGGGAGAAGATGAGCACAGTTTTAAAAGTTTTGATCAGAGAATCTGGGCATTGAGGACAGTTTATGGTGGGCAGGGCGGGGGGGCACTCTAGGAATCAAGATATAACTTGAATTTGAGGGTTTGCGCTTGCTTCCCAAAAGAGAGAAAGAAAACTTCCAGTTGTCAGGAGGCCTGCAGTGATGCAAGTTGAAATGTGAAAGCAGCCAGGTAAATCTATTAAGATTTGCAAAAATGAACTGTTGACTTTCTTAAAAGCTTACAAATGGCTTATAGCCACAAATTTCTTCCAACATAGAAAAGTAGATTTTTAAAAATCTCTAATTGCTTGAATTAAAATATTATATTTCAAATGTCACACCTTGGAGTAGATATATAAGAAAAGAAAGGCAGTTGGGCTAATAGTCTAAGATAGATAAATTCTTCAGTTTTTTGGTGATAGTGGCACACTTGATTAGAGATTCCAGTAAACTTTGATGTATATAATACTGTACAGTTTGCCATTGATTTTCCCAATGATTTTGTCTTTTATTCCTCACAACACAAGCCCTAGGCTCAAATCCTGGTTTTCTGACTTCAGGCACAGTATTTTTGCTGTAAGTTAAAAATGCTTGGGAGCCGGCCCCATGGCTTAGCGGTTAAGTGCGCACGCTCAGCTACTGACGGCCCAGGTTCGGATCCCGGGCGCCACTGGCGCACCGCTTCTGCGTCCATGCTGAGTCCGTGTCCCACATTGGGCAACTGGAAGGATGTGCAACTATGACATACAACTATCTACTGGGGCTTTGGGGCAAAAAAAAAGGAGGAGGATTGGCAACAGATGTTAGCTCAGAGCCGGTCTTCCTCAGTAAAAAGAGGAGGATTAGCACGGATGTCAGCTCAGGGCTGATCTTCCTCACAAAAAAAAAAATGCTTGGAGATGGTCACGGTGGGTTTGAGCACAACTGAGAGGTCATTGTGTATTTATTATCATTAATTTATAAACCAGAAAATGGCCATTACAATAAAGAAATCGGTCTTTAAACCTAGACCGAGACCTCTATTTCCAATGAAAATCCTGACTTGTTTTGTAAAGAGCTGTCATCTTCATTAGGAGATATTGCATATCAAATTAGTTTTGTTTCTTGATTTTGGCAGAATAAGTTATACTTATGCTTACTATATTTTTGCCAGAATATATTTTGAAAACTGAAAATGCTTTTGATGTGCCTAGTGTCTTGTTTTGATAGTTAAATAAAATATGGTTATATTTTCTAGATAGTAAACAAGTTAAAAATAATCCGTATTTCTAAAATTCTCTCTCAGAGTTTTAAATGTGTTTTATGTCAGTTTTTATTGTTTTAACTTAATATGTGCACTTTCTTTTATTTTGTGTTCATTACTCATTCATTTGCTTATTTGCAAATATTTATTGAGTACCTACTATGTGGAGATATTATTCTAGGCATTGGGATGCAACATTGAACAAAACAAAGTCCCTGCTCTCATAAAATTACATTCGTGTGTGTGTGTGTGTGTGTGTGTGTGTGTGTGTGTGTGTGTCTGGGAGGAGAAAGATAATAAAAATAAATCATGTGTCAGCTAGTGATAAGTGCTATTAAGAAAAATAAAGCAGTGTAAAAGAGACAAGTGACAAGGTACTGTTTTAGATCGTATGGACAGAGAAGTCTTCTCTGAAAAGGTACCATTTGAGCAGAGATCCCAAGGAAGTGAGGGAATGAGACGTAGAAATCTAGGGGAAAAATAAGTCTAAGGGGAATAGCAAATATGAAGGCAAAGTATGAAGGTAGAAGTGCAACTGGTGTGTTCAAGGATCAGCAAGGAGACCAGAGTCACTGGAGCAGAGTGGGAAAGGCAGACAGTAGTAGTCAGTGGAGGTCAGGGGCTAAAGTTGTAGGCCGTGGTGAGGACACCAAATTTACTCTGAATGAGATCAGGAGAGATGACTGAAAGATTTTCAGCAGAAGAATGTCATGACCTGACTCACACTCTGGCTGCTGTGTGGAGAATAGACTGCATGGGGGGGAAGGTTGGAAGCAAGAAGATAGATTAGGGGCCTACTGCCATTATGAAGGCAAGGGATGATGGTGGCTTGGACTGTGGTGGAAACAATGAGGGTGGCAAAATGTCACCAAATTTAGATGTGTTTTGCAGAAGAGCTGACATGATTTGCTAAGCAATTGGATGTAGGGTATGAGAAAATCAGCAGAGCTAAGGATGACTCCAAGTGTTTAGTTTGGCCAAGAAAGAAAAATGTAGTTGCTGTTGACTGAGCTTGGGACAAATTCAGGTGGAGCAATATGGTGGATAAAATCAAGAGCTTGGATTTGAACATGTTATTTTTGAGACGCCCATTAGACAGTATCAATCAAAAGGTTAACACATTTTTATTAATACCTGGCATAAAAAATTTAATAGATTAAAAAGATCCTTTTTTCCTGATATTATACATTAGTCTGCCTCTTTTATATTATTTATTATACCAAGGCTCTTAAAGAAATATTTTTCTGGGATACATTGTTCTTTTGAAAAATATACTCTAGTTGGTGTCTTGGCCTATATATTTAGAAAATAATATAGGACATATGCATTTTGTAACCACTTCTAACCCCTTGAAATCTACCTTGATGTGGAGTTTCTATCCTTTTTCAATGTATGTTATCACCAATACAAAATCAATATTTACATTATTTTTTTCATATTCATATGTTTGTTATGGTTGAAATCCTACTATTTCAGTCACTCACCAAACTCTAGGAAGTGTGTGACTGATAAAATAAATCCATAGTGATTTTTACAATTTAATGGATTTTGAAACTCTCTATTTAGAGGCGTCTATTATACCAAAAGCATAAAAACCTGACTCTAGTTATCTCTTATTTTGCTTTAAAAGCAAAAGAGTTTATTTGCTTTCCTTTTTGAGTGTCTGTCAGGATCTTTAACTTAAGTGTATTTTCTATTATTAAAATGATAGTCATGCAATGTGGAAAACACCTGTTTGAATATAATGCTTTATCAGTTGTGACTTACTGGACAATAATCTTGCTTTCCATTGTTTATTAATATTGAAATTTATATTTTACTTCATTATAATTAAATTAATTAAATTCTACTATTATAAAGAGTAAATATTTTTTAGAGGTCATAAAACCATGGCTCAGTCCATTATGTGAAATAAATCTCCTGAGGCTATTAATTTTCACCTTATGTTTATCCTATATCCTCCCTGTCAAAAAAAAGTGTAGAAACTTGTGTGCTCAATATATGTGAAGACAAATTCCATGCTGTATTTTTGTTTCATATTAATAAATACATAATCAAAAATCACTAAAAATGAAAAATATTATTCCATTTAGTAACAAACGAATTACAAAATTATTTTCATTCAGTAGTCAACAGACACTGTGCGAAATGGCAAGAATATAGTGGTGAACAGTACAGACATGGTCCCTGCCCTCGTGAAGCTGACAGTCTAATAGAAAAGGTCAACATTAAAATTAGTCATTGGAGGAATAGTATAAAGTGCCACAGGGAAATATAACTGGCAGATCTAAACAGGTCAGGTGCTATTGTGAACAGCTTTCTACTAGAAATAACTTTCAATCTGAGTACTGAAGAAAAAGTATGAGTTACCTAGGGTGAAGTAGAAAGCATTTCCAGGGAGAAGAGGTGGCGTTTGCAAAGATTGTGATTTGAGAAAGAATGTATTTTGTTTGACGATGTAAAACAATTACAGTAATATTGGACTGGGGAGAGCACAATGAAGAGTAAAGAATATGAAACTAGAGAAGTAAGTAAGGGTTGGACCCCCTAGAATCTTGACTACGCTAAGACATTTGATCATCACCCTAAGAGTAATGGAAAGCTATTAAAATGATCTGAATTATGTTTACAAAGGTCATTTTGGCACAGTGTGCAGAATTGATTGAAAGGAACCAGACATGGGTTCAGAAAAGACCAGTTTGGAGGAAACTGCAATAATCTAGGTTAGACCTAATGCACACTTGAACCATGTAGTGATGTGGGCATGGAAAAAAGTACACTGAGTCCAGAGATAGCAGGTAGAGTTGACAATATTTGGTGCTAAATTGGATGTGGAGGTTTAGGGAGAGAGAGAAATCCAAGACTGCTCCTAGGTTCCTGGGTAGATCATGGGATACCTTCTAAGATACAGAGATGTCAAAGGAGCAGTATTTGGGTGGGAGGGAGCAAAGGGATGGGATGAAAAGATTTTTACTTCAGTTTTAGAACCAAAAATCTTTTAAATGATTTTGAAGTATGAATGAGATATGTAAATGCAGATGTCATATGGACAATGGGTGTGTGGAGTTCAGAAGAGAGGTCTAGCCTGGAGAGAAATATCTGAGATTCATGGGTATGTAAATGGTACTTGAAGCCATGTTTGTTGATGAGCTCTATTGGGATGAGTATAGCAGGAGAGGACTGTGGCTTAGATATCCTATGTTCTTCTTTTCATAAAGGAAATTACGACATTTCATAGGATATAAAGAAATTGTTGCCCATGAGGCATGAAGAAACCAGGGAATTAGGGTCTCATAAAAGCAAAGGGAAGAGAACGTAGTGAAAGGAGGAAGAACCGTCCTTGTGGAATGCTGCTGAGGGAGCAAGTCAAATAAGAACTCAAAGTTATCCTTTTGTTTTCACTGACAAAGCATGGAGAGTTTGTCATTTTTACAAAGAAAAGATAGTAGGCTGAGGATGTGTTGGATACATGAGCAAAAGAAAGGATAAATAGCTCTTTTAAGAAATTGGCTGTGAAAAAGAGAAAAGAGGGTGGTAAGTAGTTAAAGAGGATTGTGGGTTACAGGAAAATATTCTTTTTTTTCCCCCCAAGATAGGAAAGACTTAAGCAAGTTTATGTTGCTAGGAAGAGGCCAGTAGAGTAGGAAATGATAAAGATAAGAGAAAGAAGAGATAAGAGATTTCTGAAGTATTCTGGAAAGGTAGAAGGTGCCCAGAGTATAGGTGGAGGGATTGAAAATTTCCACCATTGAAGAAGGAAGGGGGAAAGATAGGTCCTGATAGAGAGACGTATGTCAGTTTGAAGGTGGGAGGTAGAGGTATGGCAGTCTGATGCTATCTCTTCTCTCAGTGAAGTAGGAACTAAGGTCATCAGCTTGAGGTAGGGAGGAAAGGAAGAAGGTCAGAGGTCAAAGGAGAGTGGAGAATATTTGAAATTGTCTTTGCAGAGAGCAAGAGATGGAGCAAAGTGGAGAAATACAGCACTGTGTTGAGGACCATTGAGGTTGGAAACCAAGCATTTAGAATGGTGCTAATCTGCCAAGCGGACTTATTTTCTCCAGGAGGTCCTAGCAGGCTAGCAGACACAGAGGATCCTTTTTTTTTAGTTAGTTTTATATACTAATGGCAAATCATCTTTAGTTTTATCTTAATTTTTGTTCCTTTTTAGCAATAAAGGAAAAATATGTTTCATCCTTGAGATGTTTTTCTAGGTTGTAGTGCCCTCACGTGGCTGATCCACATCATTCACTTACAACTGTTTTCATGTGGATACATTTGAACAAGCTGAGAATTAAGCATGTGCCTTATATCACTGCTAGTAAAACAAAAAATCAATTGTTGCTTTGACTAAAGCCAGTCGTAGGTGCAAAGAAACTTCCTTTATAGATTAACACAACATTGGCTACTCATTGTCCTCTTTTACTGCACTGAAAATGGTGTTGATATTTTATGTGCAAGGAATGTGAAGATTTATAGTAAAACTAAAGAGTGAGAAGAGTTATAAATAGCACATATTCACTCTCTGGGATTTTTATCATTGTGTCTAAATTTACATTGATAAAGTCTATTGTTTTACATAATTGAAACTGAATCCTTCTTGTGCTTTTTATTAAATATGAAAGAAAGTCATTTCAATTATCTAACCTACGAAATATTTTCTTAAAGAGTTGCTGTTTTTCAATAAAGGAAAGTGAAGGGCATTGGATACGTCTGCAAAGGCAAGGTGGGGTAGAGTGAAACAAACCAGATGGTTGTTATAAGTAGTCTTCTCTATGATTCGGGAAATTAGAAAAGCAATTTGTTGAGCCTCTACTATGTACCAGGCACATTAAGTTGTAGGAGGCTTAACATATTGTAACTACTTTGATCCTCACAGCAATCCTGAGAAATGGTTCTTTTTTCTCACTTGTATAGTGAAGTGAACCACGGCTCAGGGAAATTAATAAGTAATATAGCCACAGTTACAAACCCAAGAATGACAGACTAACGCCAGCTATCTTCTCTTCAAAATTTTATGAGCAATTACAGCGTATTATACACTCCACTTAGAAAGGATCTTATTAGAGACATTCTACCAGGGTGACCCTTAGAATGGAGTTAAAATGCATTTAATTAATTACTTGAGTTCTCTTGCTGAATTTTTGTCAGGGTTTACATGCACGCTAAGCTTGCTGTTCAGTTGTTGAGTCTGTTGTTTAAAAAACTTAAATTGATAAATTATTTACCAATGAACTAATTTCTTTGCATTTAATCTTTTTAGTTACTAAAAGCTCCTAACTAACCTCAAAATAGTTGATGGCTTGGCCTGATATGGCCTAGATATGGGGTTGTTAAAATTACAGAAATGGAAAAAACAAACTCAATAAAAAATTAATAAGGGCATAAAAGTTCTAAACTTCGTGATGGTGAAAGGCATGGTGGGGCATGAAAGTGAGATTTTCTGTTGAGCTTTGTCTTCCTTGACGATATTCTTCTACTTTATTCAATGTGCTCATTATGTGCACTATCCTTACCAACTGTGTGTTTATGACCATGAGTAACCCTCCAGACTGGACAAAGAATGTGGAGTAAGTAGAAAATAAAAAATATCTTTCAATATTGTCATTCCTTTCTATTTAAAATTGTGCGTTTAACATCTTGAGACCTCATGAGTTTCTTAGCAAACCATACTAGCTCCTCCAAACCAGACAAGTTAGACAACGATTCAAGTTCATTTCAACTGCAAATTTCCTCTAGGACAAGGCTTGCATGGCTCATTCAATTGCTCAAATTACTGCGCTGGTTTGACTGCCGGTATTTGTAGCCATCTTATCTTGCTTGTGAGTCTCACAATTTTGGAGATCACCAGTGATTACTAATATGCAATGATAAAAATTATACCTAGTTTGTATGTTCTTTTTATCATGCCTATCACCTTTCTATGTTTTTTTTAGTATATATCTCATGGTTCTTTGTGATGCATATTTTATTAAGCACAAATGCTTCGTTCATTTTTGGATTAATACCAGTTTGCTTAAATCAGACCAAAAGCCAGTGTATTTCAGACAATATCTTCATATAGAACCATATTATTTGGGCCTTCAAATTAATTAATGTAACGAGTACATACTCATTTAGTTAGTCTAATTAATGTAGCAAGTACATACTCATTTAGTTAGTCAATGAGAATGTCTTTCAGAATGTAATGTTTCTTTTTGCCTTAAGCCCTACCTAAGCTCTACATCATAGAGAGACCAATATAGATCAATACTGAAACCTCTAATTTTTGTTTGTCACCTTTAAGATATGTACATGTAAGTTACCTACTAGATCTTTAATGTGGGCTTGGCTATTTTCTCTCAGGTACACCTTTACAGGAATTTATACTTTTGAATCACTTATAAAAATACTTGCAAGGGGCTTTTGTTTAGAAGATTTCACATTTCTACGGGATCCGTGGAATTGGTTGGATTTCACAGTCATTACTTTTGCGTAAGTATCTTGATACATTTTCCATCCTGGAAGAGTAAATCCTTAGTGGGAGCCTACACTGTATTTCTCTTTGGTGGCTTCTCTGAACAGAGCAAGCATGTTTCTTAGTTATCATATGAATTTAGATTATTTTTCTTCCAATCAAATTATGAACTTTGGAGAAATTAGGAACTCTCGTAGTAAATTATATGGCTTTGGTTTCAATTAGGCTGTAAAGTAACAAAGTTTCCCAAGTAACAGAGATTATGATTGATGGCAACGCCATTTTTCTCTTAACTGAGAAATCTGATGGCAGCACTCATTGAAGTTGAGAAGGTCTTGATGAAAGACCAACGTAGACTTAGATTTCCCTAAATTCTGAATAACTCTGATTTAATTCTACAGGTATGTAACAGAATTTGTAAACCTAGGCAATGTTTCAGCTCTTCGAACTTTCAGAGTCTTGAGAGCTTTGAAAACTATTTCTGTAATTCCAGGTAAGAAGAAACTGGTATAAGGTGGTAGGCCCCTTATATCTCCAACTGTTTCTTGTGTGTTATTGTGTTTGTGTGTGAACTCCCTATTACAGATATGTGACAGAGTTTGTGGACCTGGGCAATGTCTCAGCGTTGAGAACATTCAGAGTTCTCCGAGCTTTGAAAACAATCTCAGTCATTCCAGGTGAGAGCTAGGTTAAACACCGAGGCTGACTTTAGCTCCATTGGTGCTACAATCACAGCTGTTGTGCATAAGCCTTGTTGCTTGTCACCTATTGCAAATAAATATGCAAAAAAACAAGAATCAGTACATCATATTTTGGATGGATTTGATTCTTTGCTTTTCCTAATTGCTTTCTTTAACACTGTTCTAAATCAGCCTTTGAGTTTAACAAGTTTTTGCATGAGACATTTGCAGTAACAGGCTACATGGTTTGCATCCTATAACATCAAGCTTTTTGCATAGAAGCTAAACTATGAGGCATTCAAACTGATGCAAATTTGACCATTTAAGTTTAAAACTGGTAATTTTCTTAACGCAGATAAATGAAAGAGCAAGGGATAGCATGAGTGCTGCATGGGGCTCAGTTTTCAGATGTCTTCCTTTTTTAACCCACACTCAAGCTTGCAGAATTTACAAATATATAACCTCGTAATTCAGTGACTTCAAGATTTCTTGCTACTCTATTCATATAGATTTTTCTAAAATCAATAAGAGGTTAGGGAGTAAGACATCTGCAAATAAAAGCAAAATATTTACACAAGGTTGATGTTTAAGCATGAATAACAAAATCATTTCTTTTGCTCTAAGGAGTGTTTGGAAATACACTTTTAGTTCATTTCCATTCACAATTTTCTAATGGACATACAAGTTCTGCTTTCATTCATTTTCACCAGCTAGCAGGCTTTTCATGAAAATGTTATTCAATCACAAACATTAAACTAATAGTGTTGGCATTCTGCATGACATCTTTATTTTCCAGGACAAACTCATGATGTTTTTGTCGGTGAACTAGCTGTTGAATAATATATTTAAATTCTTCCCTTTGGTTTTATTTGTAGGCTTGAAGACCATCGTGGGGGCCCTGATCCAGTCGGTGAAGAAGCTTTCAGATGTAATGATCCTGACTGTGTTCTGTCTGAGTGTGTTTGCACTAATAGGACTACAGCTATTTATGGGCAACCTGCGGAATAAATGTTTGCAATGGCCCCCAGATAATTCTTCCTTTGAAATAAACATCACTACCTTCTTTAATAACTCACTGGATGGAAATGGTACCGCTTTCAATAGGACAGTGAGCATGTTTAACTGGGATGACTATATTGAGGATAAAAGTAAGATATACTTTTTTAACCGTTAAGTTGTTTAGTCCTTTAAATATTAAAAAAAATATATATATATAATGGAAATTGTCTCAATTTTCATGTGAACTGAATGACTTAGACCAATTTAAGATACCTTTATATATGTAGTGGAGAAATCAAATACCTTACTTCTTTTTCCTTATCTGTCAATCAACGTGATAAAAGTTACCATGTAAAAATGTGTTACCTTTTCCTAAACCAGTGTTGAACGCAATACCATATTATGCCGTCTAAACAAAAATATTTATTTGGTAGTCATTAATCAGGAGTTTTCATTTCATCTAAGGAAGTCTTCTTAATAAATAAATCTGTAATTTGAACTTTTCAGTGTATTATACTGAAATGTATTATTAAGAAGATTAGGGAAAAATAATTTCGTCCTATTTGTTTGACTCAATGTATGTATTGAGTGCATATGTTGTATCTGGAAAGAGAGAAACCATTCACCAAGATGAAATCTGAATTTGTGTACTCATCAGAAAATTAAACAACCCCAATCCAGCCATTCACTTATTGATGATGGAAAGGGTAAACCCAAAACCTACCTCTATGATATTCTTATTCCAGTTTATCCCTTTGGTGTCAGTCATTGTATTAGAGTTGTTTATTTGTATACAGTCATGCACGGCTTAATGACAGGGATACATTCTGAGAAATGCATCGTTAGACGATTTCGTTGTTGTGCGAAGATCATAGAGTACACAAATGTAGATGGTATAGCCTACTACACACCTAAGCTACATGGAACTAATGTTATGGGACCACCATTGAATATGTGGTCCGTCGTTGACCGAAACCTCAGTGACCGAAAATTATGTGGCACATGACTGTAGTTTGATTTTATTTTAGAGATGGACATCAGAATACGCTTATGAGGCCATATACTTCAGTATAATTTCTTATCGTTGAAGCCAGTCCCACTGTCATTTGGATTTCCAAGTCCCTCCCACTCCATGTACAGTTAGCTAGCCAACTTCCATTGACCCCTTGATTTTCAGTACTCCACTGGGACACATTCTGAGGTATCCTTCATGGTTTTTAGAACCATATGAAATTTTATCACTTTTCACATTATACTAATGTTTTAACAGTTAGCATTCTTATGAAGATTTATACTGGGCTCAGTAAGATTCATTGGATAAATGAATAAATAGAACAAATTATCACATATTTTGGAGGTTTCCCATTTATTACAATTATAATAACAGCACAATGACAATCTTTGCACGTAAACCTTTTCTCTATTTCTGATTGTTTCCTTCAGATGGATTTCTATTAGTAGAATTTTTGGGGGTTGAAGGGTATGACCAGATTAAGGCTGTGAAGATATAGTGTCAAATTGCTCTGTAGAGAGATCATACAACTATATACTTCCTATAGCACTGGTCATCTTACTGGATGCTCATTAATATTGGCTATTTCCATATTTTAAAATCTTTTGGTAGAAGGGAAGAGTGTATCCTCTTGTTCCTTAATTATTAATGCAGTAGAATTTTAAAAATATGTTTATTAGTATAATTAGCAAGTTATATATTTTATGTAATGTGAATTACCTGTTGATATTTTTATCCATCTTTCTACCAG